>NW_026000174.1:4622259-4708298 GCF_001458135.2 Marmota marmota marmota
TATATATATATATATAGTTGTCAGCACCCCCACACCCCCCAGAACAGCCAACTCCCTCTCTCAGAGCAAAGCTGCACACCAGCTCCATTCTGCATTTGAGAAGATAATTCCAATATAGATTGATTAACTGAGTCCTTCTAGTTAACTTTTAACCTTAGGCCCTTCACTTTTGAGATTATTTCTAAACTCTGACTCAAAGCTTATTCTGAACTTTTATCAAGACTTCAGCGAGGACCTGACAATATTAAATCCAAGATATTTGATCAATTTCCTTAATGTTTTTGGATTGCTGCCTATTCACAATTGATGGACAGGTTAATTAACTTTTCTCCATTTCTAGTCATTTATTTCATTAATATTATCCAAAAGCATAATTTAAAGACTTTTAGAAGCACCTTCTTACCTAATACCCTTGCAGTTAATATAGTCGTGAAACATAACATATATTACATAAAAGCCATCAGTGACCTGCAAAAATAAGACCCCTGGAAACAAACTGACGTGAATTTTAATTCTAGGTCCTTTATTTCTACCTGTGTGGCATTGGTAAACTTATCTCAAATTAGGTCTCTCCATTTTCTCAAGTGTAGAAAGATGATAATATCTGCCTTGAAATATGTTTCGTATGCTAAGATTAGATATGGCATATGCAACTCATAGTTCAGGCCTTAAAAAAGTTGCACTCATCCATGATTAGTTGTGATTATAAAACTTTAGGATTTAAAAATTCACTTTGTTATAATTTTCTATTTTTTATATTCTTCATAATGAATTTTTAGTAAGTGAAGATAGTTTGTGACCTCAAAGAACAACAACTTAAAGAAATTTCTAGGAGCCAAACTATTCTTTGTCTTTAGGTAAAATTGATTATAAAATAGTACACATAGGTGAAAGTTACTTCTTGAAAAAAATTTCAATGAGTCTCATTACAGTAGAGCAAGTCTACTTACAGTCATGCAAGCGAATAGTTGTTTTCACTTGCATTGTGAATTTAGGCAAGTTGTTTTTACTGATTGGCTTCACATTCTTTTTTTTAAAGATTTTTTTCTAATATCTTTATTTTATTTTTATCTGGTGCTGAGGATCGAACCCAGTGCCTCACGCATACCAAGCAAGTGCACTACTACTTGAGGATTCACATTCTTTATCTATATGGGGTAATGGCTTCCCAAGGACAAGAGTGTCACCTATTTCATTCCCACTGTAATGTAAACAGTAGAGAAGTGGATAGTGCATAATGTATAGTAAGTAAAAATGGTACTAAAATGAATATAACTTGTAGATTTATTTATCCACAAAATATAATGACAGTTTTCTTAGTAGAGAAAGTACAGGGCATTCCCAGGATAGTGAATAAGAGTACGAGAGACCTATAAAGGCACCTGAGCTAATTTTGTGTGTAGTAAAACCTTTAAGTCATCAGTTTTCGAATACTGTCTTTAGAACATCCTCTAAGTATTATGGGTCATTTGCACATTTGTTTGCTCACTTTACAAAACTAATATTGCCCAGGCATCAAAACTGATGAACATAAAAATTACACTATGACTTTATTAATAAGTAAAGATGGCTGGGATATCCATAAAAAGCATCTGACAAAATTTAATTTAATGGAATAATCGTCTATTAAAGAAAAATATGGTTTAACCCCCGGAAGGCAAAGTTTGGTTACTTAGAAATTTTTTATTATATAATATGGCATCTAAAGATCAAAATAATTAAAATTATTATTCTAAAGCATTTAAAGTTGATAAAATTAAATACTCATTTTTGTGTGTAAAAGTATATGGTACCAAGGATTAAACCCAAGGGCGCTTAACCACTGAGCCACACCCCCAGAACTTTTCATATTTTATTTTGAGACAGGGTCTCATTAAGTTGCTGAGGCTGGCTTTAAACTTGCCATCCTCCTGCCTAAGCCTCCCAATCCACTGAGATTACAGGCATGCACCACCCTGCTTGGCTTAAATACTCATTTTGACAAAAGTTTTCAGAAAACCTAAAACGGAAAGGAATATATTTAATATTATAAAGAACAAGATTCACAAACTAATCACTTCTATCATCCTTATTATGAAAAGACTAAAAGAAACCCTAATAAAGTTGGAAAAAAAGTATAGCTATCATATTCATTGTGCTTACCCATTATTTGAAATTTCTGTCCACTCAATAATAGCATGAGATAGAGTAAGATACATATCAGAGAGAAGATTTTTGCTAAGAACTCAATATATGGGCCAGATATAAGACAAGTATAAAAAAATCACTTCCCTAATTAATTCAATAAGGAGAAAATACATTTTAAATGTTCCAAGCATAATAACAGCAAAAAACACAGCATACCTAAGAATAAACTGTAGCATATGTATGCAGGATATAGATGATGAAAACTATAAAATCTTACTGAGTCCTGTCAAAGGTAAATGGCAAGATAATCCATATGCCTGGTTATGAAATATGAAAATAAAAAAATACTTAAAATCTTCAGTATTTAATATAATTCAGTGACTATTGACTGCTAAATAGTAAATTATTTGGACTTATCAAAATAATTATAATGATTAGGATAATAATGGATGAGAGGATCAATGTTATTTCTCAACAGAACAGTGAATGGACTATGGGCCCTATTATTTATTAACAAGCATTAAAAGTTCATTAATTAAAATGGTGAGTGCTGGTGCAGGAACTGGTTGTTGGACCGAAACAATAGACTCTCTAACAGTGAAACAGAACTCAGTAGACATGGTAATGACATATATAATGAAGGAACCCAAGAGGGAACTGATAGATTATTCAAAACATTATACTTAGAAAATTTAATGTTGGCTGAAAAATCAAGATAGAACCATAAAACAGAAACACAGATCACCTAAAGAAAAGCATTCTGTAGGAACTACTTGAGCTCAAACCATAATTACATCATCTACTAGTTGTATAATTTGAATAAGTAACTCAGTCTCACTGAACTTCATCCTTATAAGTCCTCACATGTGAAACAGGGACTGTAATATTTATTATGTCACAAGGTGTTTATAAGGATAAAATAGGAGGGAATCATATTCATTATAAATTGTCTACAAACATTATCAATGATTTGTATCATCAAATATCAAGTTAATTGCAGAGGTATTGACAAGCTAATGTAAAAATAAACCATGGAATGTCCACACTTATCCCTGATGAACAGAGAGGAAAAATTTTCAACAAAATACTAGAAAACCAAATTCAACAAATATTTTCAAAACATGCATCAATAAAGGGTTAAAAGTGTCTTTAACAATGATCTAAAGGGATTTATTCTAGGATGTAAGGATGGTTCAACAATCATCACATCAATGAAAGTGATACACCACATCAACAGAATGAAGGACAATATTCATTTTGCCATTTCAAATAGAAGCCAAAAAAACATTTGACAAAATTCATATTCTCTCATGACAAAAACTCTCAAGAAATTAGATATGGAAGGAATATACAAGTCAGATATGACAAACCCATAGCTAATATCATACTTAACAGGGAAAAGTTGAAACCTTTTCTTCTCAGTTCTGAAACAAATCAAGAATATTCACTCACCAATAGGATATTGAAGTTTCCAGCCAGAATAATTTAGGTGAGAGAGAGAAAAAAATGGTGTCCAAATTGGAAAGAAAGAAATCAGCTGTCTCTGTTTGCAGACGGTATGAACTTATATATAGAATAATTCCAACAAAATATTGTTAGAACTAATATTAAATTCAGTAATATTACAGGATAAAAAATCAACATACAAAAATCAATAGCATTTCTACACACTCTTCAGCAAACTATCTGAAAAGGAAATCAAGCTCAATTACAATAGAAACAAGAAAGTAAAAGTCTTAGGAATACATTTTTAAAAAGAAGCTAAAGTTATCTACACTGAAAACTATAAAACATTAATGAAAGGAATTGAAGAAAACATAAATTTAAAAAAATACCATGCTCATGTAATTGAAGAAGTAAAATTGCTAAAATGATATTGTTAAAAATATTGTTTAAAATCCTTGCTACCAAAAGCAATCTACATTTTCAATGCAATATCTATCAAAATACCAATATCACTCTTCATAACTAGACATTCTAATATTTGTATACAAAAAATCAAACAAAAGACTTCAAAGCCAAAGCAATCTTGAGTAAAAAGAACAAAACTGGAGGCATCACAGTAATCTGAATTCAAAATATACAATTCAATCATAGTAACCAAAACAGCATGATATTGGCAAAAATCAGAACCATATATCAATGCGGTATAAGATGCAAGCAAGAAATAAATTTATAATTCCCTCACTTATGCCAAAGGTTCCAGGAATAGAAAACACATTATCTTCAATGTGTGGTATTAGGAAAACCAAATAGCCATAAGCAAATGAATTAAATCTGAACATTTTCTCATGCCATGTTTTAAAAATCAGGTAAAAATGGCTTACAGAGTTAAAAGTAAAACTCAAAACTGTGAAATTACTAGAAGAAACTCAGAGGAAAATCTCCATGTTATGGTCTAGGCAATGATATTATAGATATGACCTCAAAAGTATAGATAACTAGATAACAAAGGCAAAAGTAAAAAATTGGGATTATGTGAAACTAAAAATATTTTTCTGCACAGCAAAAGAAATAAACAATAGAGTGAAGAGATAACTTACAGAAGAGGGTAAAATATTTTCAAAACATACATCTGATAAAGGGTTAATTTTACAATATATAAGGAACACATCTCAATTTCAAGTAAATAAAGAATGACATGAAAATGGGCAAAAGACTTAAATAGAAACTTCTCAGAAGAAAAATATATATTCAGATGGCCAACAGATAGATGAAAAAATGTTCCACATCACAAATCATCAAGGAAATTCAAGTCAAAACCATAATGAGATATTTTTCACTCCTGTCATGATGGCCATTATCAAAAAGACAAAAGATATCAAGTGTTGGCAAAAATGTAGCAAAAAGATTTCCTTGCACACTATTGGTTGGAATGTAAATTAGCACAGCCATTATAGAAAATAGTATGTATATTCTTTTAAAAATTGAAATAGAACTACCTTATCTAGCGATTCTGTTACTGGGTATGTATGTGTGTGAGTGAGTGTGTGTGTGTGTGTGTGTGTGTGTGTGTACACATATACATATATATCTATCCCCAAAGAAATATATATATATATATATCCAAAGACAATAAAACCAGTATGACTAAGATTCTTCACTTTGTGTTTACCTGAACTATTTATAATAGCCAACATATAGAATCAACATATAGAATCAATCTAAGTGCCCAACAACAGAAGTACAGATAAAGAAAATGTGGTATATATATATATACAATTAAATACTATTCAGCCACAAAAAAAAAAGAAGTCTGTCATTTATAACAACATGGACAAACCTAGAAGATCTTATATTAAGTGAAATAAGTCAGAAAGAGAAAGATATTATACTCTATTATTTTACTCATGTGAAATCTAAAGAAATTGACTTCCTTGAAATGGTGGATACTATAGGCTGAGGTGGTTAAAGAGAGGGCTGGGTAGGGGAAATATTGGCCAAATGATACAAAATTATAGTTAGAAGAAATAAGTTTAAGATATTCACTTTCAACTTTGTGACTATAATTAACCAAAATATATTGTATTCTTGAGTAAAGCAAGGAAAGTGGATGTTAAGTGTTCTCAACACTGAAATAGTTTTGTGAGATGATACACATGTCAGTTATCTAAATTTAATCATTTCACAATGTATATGTGCTTCAAGACATACAATTGTACATGATATATGTACGATGTTATCACTTTAAAAGAGTAAATTTGAAAAAGTCTATTCTTAACAGATCTTGATTTTAAGAGCCTTCTAATCATAAACATAATTGAAGAACTCATGAAAAAAATTGTTTTGACTATATAAAAAATACATAATTTTAAATAATGAATAACAAATTTATTATGCTTAAACTGAAAAGTACTATTGTTTCCAAATCAGGATAAAAATCACTAAAATGTCATGAAAATTAATATAAGATGAATCTTAAAACATTCTAAATTAATATGTAAAACAATGTAAATGAAAATATTATGGGGAATTTATTTCAAGCTATCGGCAAGATTAAGAAAATATATGGCAATACTCCAAGTGAGACTGGGGGCATATGATAACTTCATGATGCTCTGGACAGGGTTTCTATCAGTGAAATGGTAGGGAATGCAATTTGGCAATACTTAATAGAAATTCCAAAATATTGTCACCATTTTAGTCGTTCATTCTTATTCTAGGAATAATAATGATGAAAACAAACATTCTTGTATGCTTACTTTATCACTGTATTGTTTGTAATAGTTGGCACACTCATGAGATGGAATATCATTTAGCCAAGAGAAATCATGGCTATGAAGTAAATTGTACAGTAGCGAAATCTCTCACAATAATGAATAAATCATGACAAAAATTATAATCAGTAACTTATTCCAGTGTTTGTGTTTATATGTACATCTCTATCTGTATCTGCACTTATACAGGAATGAAAATATACCAATTTTATTTCATTTAGGAAATACTGCAGGTAAATTTTACTTGTATTTTTGTGTTGTATGTTTTCAGATTTGTTACAATAATTAGCAACACATATAATCAAAAAGATAAGAAAAATTATTATTGAAATATAAATTGCAGTCTGTATCTATTTTGTAATATAAATCTTCACATGTAATGTAACAGCTTGAATTTAGAAGATTTGTCATATTAAGTCAATTTTGCATGAATTTAATTATAAATTTAACCTTTGGAAAATTAATACCAGACTTTCTCCTTAGTTTGTTTGAAAAAATTGGGAGTGAAGAACAAAATAGTTTACAAAATTGCTCTCAAGAACAGTTGGGAACATCATTCAGGGTTGTGCTGTTTAATGTTCACTGCCCTTTCACAGGGAACTAAGAGAAATATGAGTCTTGGCATATGTTATTTTCTGCATGAAAGCTTGCTAAAATCCCTCTTGTATTTCAACTACAAGAGTGATAGGCAATAGCATTTTATTGTCTTTGCCATATGATTTGGCATTTGATTATACTCAGTTTAGCACTTTATAATATACTGTCTTTGTAATTTCTGCCTCTTATGAACTATCAAAGCATTGTATATTTTCACTTGTTTTCAGCACATTATATTCCATTAATCAAGTTTTTTTCCCCATTGAGCAAGTTTTACCTTGTATTATATTTCATATCTTCTACCAGAATGTGAGTTCCAAGATATTGGGAGCTCTGCCTGCACCTAGCCCAGAATGCCTTGCACATGGAAGTAACACCTTATTACATGACTGAATGAATAGATGATAAATTAACTGTTGAATATACTATATTCCAGTTGTTTCTGGTTAGTTGTTTTCTTAAGATTGGAAGCCTCTGGGAGGTTGAAGCCAACATTTTACATCTATTTTTGCACCTAACACCTGCTACGAAACTGAAATTTATTGCCCATTTAGTTGAATTGTTTAACCTGTTGTTTTGCAAAGCACATTTGGGTGAAATTAAGCATGGTTTATTAGGACAACTCATAGTTAACCTTAAACTAAAACAAGGATTATTTTAAGACATTACTTTTTTACTTATTTGATTTTATTTTTTAAATACAAGACAGCAGAATGCATTACAATTTTTAATTACACATATAAAGCACAATTTTTCATATCTCTTTTTGTATATAAAGTGTGTTCACACCAATTCATATCTTCATTGCATGTACTTTGGATAATGATGCCCATCACATTCCACCATCATTGCTAACCCCCTGCACCCTCCCTTCCCCTCCCACCCCTCTGCCCTATCTAGAGTTCATCTATTCCTCCCATGTTCCCGCTCCCTACCCCACTATGAGTCAGACTCCTTATATCAGAGAAAACATTTGACATTTGTTTTTTTGAGATTGGCTAACATTTTTAAAACTAACTTATAACAAGTGGCTGTTACTAAAAGTCACATCACTTCCAGTTACTATTTCCCAATAGTTGATGAGCACATACAATGCGCTAGGCATCCTTCTTACTAATGAGCAAAAAAGGGGAAAAAAACCTCTCCCTTCAAAAAGGCTGTGCTCTAGGCCTGGGGTGTGGCTCAGAGCTGGAGTGCTTATAGAGCACACGTGAAGCCCTGGGCTTCACCCCTAGAAACATGAACAAAACACACACACACACACACAAGCTTGAGTTCTAATGAAGGTGGGGAAAGCAGAAATAAAATAAGTAAGTGACATATGATAAGTGCTGGTAAATACTATGTTGAAAAATAAAAAGAGAATAGCCAAAATAATACATTCATTGAAAGTATCACTTTAACAACAACTTGAAGGAAGTGAAGGAGTGACCATATGGGTACCTGAGAAAGAATCTCAGACAGTGATTAAAGCATGAAACTTGAAGAGGGAGTGAATGCAGTATATTTAAAGCATAAAAACCAAAACAGAGACCAGATAGAGATGTGTACCCCAAGGGTACATTTAGTTCTTAACTCCAAAAATTTGTGATGATATTTGAAACTTTATGTAATATAGTTACACAATGCCTTGCACATATCAAATAGATCAATATTATTTATCACCCTTATAAGAGTTATATGAGATAGGCTCTTAGAACATTGCTAGAAAAAGCACCAGAAGTTGAAAATGTGTTTTTAGGGTGGAAATGGGGGGATTTCTACACCATATATCTAGGCTACCTGATTCTAGTGCATCCTTTCCTTGCCAAGCTACTTGCCATGGACTCTTATATCTGGTGGACAATTGTTTATATATATATTTCTAAATAAACTTCCTAAGAATTTAGTCCATGGAGCTTCAGTTAATGAGTTGAGGGAGTTTGAGTTGCCTCATCCAAATGCTTTGAGATTTGGCACTGGATTGGTTACCAGGTTTTTTCATGCAAAGCTTCAGCACTGGGATGAAAGCCCTCCTGCTCAGAACCCAGTGTTCCATACTCCCTTGGCGAGGGTGATGCTCATTCTCATAGACATTAGGTCTTACAGACAACCTCATCCAGAGCCAAGTTCCCTTAATGGATGTGCTGGAAAGATCTCAGTGTTGCAGAGTCAAGAATGTAATTTGATCTGTGCCGACAGGAAACAAATTGATCATTTTGGCCCACGTTCCTGAATCAGAAACAGCCTTTCCCATCAGGAAAGACTTTCCCTCATGATGCAATTGAATTCCCCAATGATCCTAGATGTGTAGTACTAATTTAGATTTGCTGTTCAATCCTTATATATTGTTAAATAGTGATTATGCCCTTTTTTAAATGTTCAATAAAAGTATGACAGTAGTCTAATATGTGCTGTGGCATGCATGATTCTTAGTGATATTTTCTTTTCTATTTTTTTTCCTCCCCAAACTAAAAATCCTTCAGTTTTCTTGCACTGGGCCAAATAGAGGGAGTGTAAAGCATTGTGAGGATCTCCTAGAATAGTTTGCCTGCCAAAGATTGCTGAGATGAATATTTTAGAGTTTGGACATAGAAAACTTTATTTCCTAAGCAAGCAGCAGAAAATAGAGTAGAAAATCGATTTCTGAAGTCAAAATTAAGTACCATGTGGTTACGTCTGCTTTTACACCAAAACTAAACAAAATAAAATGGAAAAGAAAAACAGAATTGATTGGGTTTTCTTAAATTTTTATTGATGTAATACAGGCCAGACAGAAACATAGACTCAAAATACATTGTTAATACTTGCACTCCTACTAAATATCAAACAGAGGCAGAGTGGACAAGTGTGAAATTTCATTAGGAAAATTGTTGTAGGTGAGACATAAAAGAAAAACAGAAGTTAGGTGGAGAGAGAACAAAAAAGGAAATAGAAGTTTTGGCTAAGGTGTCCTAGTTTCTGCTGCTTTTCTGCTTTATATTTTAATTTTTAAGAAGTCATTTTGATTTTATAAATTGTTCCTTTTTAAGAAAACCAAGTAGAAGTTTTAGATGCAAATGTTCTTTTATGTTTTTGTTTTAACAGCTTCATTAAGGTATAATTGATATACAATAAAGCACACATATTTAAAGAGTGTATTTTAATAGGTTTTGACATATCTCTATGCCAATAAAACCATCACCACAATCAGGATAATGAACACGTCCATCTGCCCCTAAAAATTCCCTTGTGCTCTTTTGTAAATCCTCCCTTTTCTTACCCTGTCCATCAGCAGGTAGTCAATCACTTATGCTCTTTCTGTCACTATAAGATATGTTTGAATTTTTCCTGAATTTTTCTATCAGTGGAATTATTCAATATATACTACTTCTTTTTTTTTTTTTTGCCTGACTTCTTTTACTCAGCCTGATTTTATTTGGGGATTCATCTATGCTTTTGTTCATTCTTTTTTACTGCTTAGTAGTCTTTCATTATATGAATACAGTGTAATTTATTTGTTTATAGGCATTCTGATTTCGCCCCCTCCCCCCAGTTTGAGGCTACTACAAATAAAGCTGTTATGAAATGTGTGCACTGTCTTTGAACATACGCTTTCATTTCTCCTGGGTAAATGCCTAGGAGTAGACTTGCCGGGTTATATTGTAGGTATGCTTAAATTTTTAAGAAACTCTCAAGCATTTCCAAAGTGTGTGTACTATTTTGTATTGCTGAAGTGTTTTATTATTATTATTTTTTCCTCTGCCAGGCTGGGTATTTTTTTTAATTCAGTTGATAGTAAACATACTTATTTATTCTAGGTAGACAACCATCCGCTCCTACAAAGATGGCTCTCAAATTTGCATCTTTCTCTTCCTCTTTCCTTTGTGCATTAGTATCTTACTCTGGATATTCAGCTCTGCAGTTCTTACTGATAATTAGTTAATCATCTGCTTAGGTGGTGTTTTTATGAGACTTTGTACATTGGGAACTGGGTAAAGTTGTCCTAACTCAATCCTCCAGAAATTTCTTCTCCTGAGGCAAACTAGGGTAGAATGCCTCCACATGATTAATGACCAATCATGAACAAAATCTTTCTTTGACTCTATTTTCCTCCTCTGAGAAGAATGGAATTTCACCAAGATATCACCAAATACCAAGCAAGAAAAAAGGGAATGAACACAGAGAACAGCAAATTTCTGATCCCTGGCACACCTAGCCGGCTCACAGCAGCTAGAGGCTCTGTCCCCAAAGAAAATGACATACCATTTGATTGTCATCTTGTCCCTCATGTGTGGCTGGGAACATGAGTTCTGAAACAGGCTTCATTTTGCATTTTGATGAGGACTTTGTTAATTCAGTGACCTCTAGCAAGTTAATTTCTCTGATTCTTCTTATGTGTAGATTAGGAACAAAAGTAGAGCTGCTTCCTAGAATTCTTTGAAAATTAAATCAGGTAAGTAGTTAATTGTTTGACACATTAAAAATTTGATAAATGCTAGATTTGATAAGTATCTTAACCACATAAAGCTCAGAATCCCCAGTATGTGGATCTCTGTATGTACCTTTACTCCTACAAATTTCTAAGCCCTTCTTAACCTAATAATACATGGATTCCCATAAAATTTTCTCTTATCCTTGTATCTTTCAGCCTTATTACCTTTTTAATCCCACCTAAATCCTATTAAAATTCATTATAACCATTTCAATTGCATAGGCTGTCAACTTTGTCCTTTCATTTTGTGCTTCTGCAGACTCCATAGTGCAGTGAGGTAATTATATATTAAATATATAATTATAAATATTGAGATGATCAAAGAATTGGTCTTTGAGCTTCTTTTCTATTAGGCAGTGATAAAGAATTTAAATACCATTTATATATCAATATCTTCTTTCAAATGCTAGACTCATATCTACCAGCTTATTCAACATTAGTACTTAGCTGATTAAAAGATATCTCTAAGTTAACATGTACAGAATTTATCCTCTGGCTTTTTTTCCTACAAAATATATTTTATCCACAGCATTCATTTAGGCTAGTGGTGAGTTCAATCATCTAGTTTCGCAGGCCAAAGAAATCTGGGTCATCCATGCTACCTCTTTCTCTCATAGACCACATTCAATATATACAGCACTATCTATTAGGTCCCTGGTTCAAAATAAGTCCAGACCCCAACCTCCATTTTTTTTATTGCCCATGTGGAATAGTTTTGTCCAAGTTACCATTCCTTTTGAACTTGATAATTGCAGTAGTTCTTAACTTTATTTCCCCTGCTCTCAGCCTTGACCTCCAACAGCCAAAATTTTCAAAAAAGTAGCAAAAGACATTCTATTAAAGTGTTAGTCATACCATATTACAACTCTGAAATTACTTTCCATCTCATTCATAGTCAAAGTGTTAGAATGCCCTCTAGAGCACAGGAGGCCTATAGGTGTGTTTTCCACACTTTCCCTCACCCCCTCTACCACTCTGGCCTTATTGTGTGCCATCTTCCTCTTCATTCTGCTTCAGCCACACTGGCCCCTAACTGTCCTAAAATAAGTTAGTCAGTCCTTTATTGAGACCTTCACCTACAATATTCTTTCCCAGATGTCTTTATGGCTTCTCTCATTTCCTTAAGATATGTACTCAAAAGTTACCTTTTCAATTAGATTTATCTTATCCTATCAAAACTTTAACCATATCCAATTAGAGAAATTCATATCAAAACTACTCTAATATTTCATCTCACTCCAGTCAGAATGGCAGCTATTATGCATATAAACAACAATAAGTGTTGGCGAGGATGTTGGCGAAAAGGTATACTCATACACTGCTGACAGGACTACAAATTGATGAAGCCAATAATGGAAAATAGTATGGAGATTTCTTGGAAAATTGGGAATGGAACAATGGTTCCATTTGACCCAGCTATCCCTCTCCTTGGTCTATATCCAAAGGACTTAAAAACTGCATACTACAGGGACACAATCATATCAATGTTTATAGTAGCACAATTGACAATAGCTAAACCATGGAACCAAACTAGATGCCCTTCAATAGTTGAATGGATTAAAAAAATGTGGCATATATACATAATAGAATATAACTCAGCAGTTAAAGAGAATAAAATCACGACATTTGCAGGTAATTGGATGGAGTTAGAGAAGATAATGCTAAGTGAAATTAGCCAATCCCAAAAAACCAAATGCCGAATGTTTTCTATGATATAAGGAGGCTGATTCATAATGGGACAGGGAGAGGGAGCATGGGAGGAACAGACAAATTCTAGATAGGTTAGAGGGGTAGGATGGGAAGGGAAGGGGAATAGGGTTAGAAATGATGGTGGAACATGATAGACATAATTATCCAAAGTACATGTATGAAGACATGAATAGATGTGAAAATACTTTGTATACAACCAGAGATATGAAAAATTGTACTCTATATGTGTAATAAGAATTGTAATGCATTCCACTTTCATATATAAATAAAAAATAAAAAAATACAAACAACAATAAGTGTTGGAGAAGATGTGGGGAGAAAGGCACACTCATAACACTGCTGGTGGTACTGCAAATTGGTACAACCAATATGGTAAGCAGTATGGAGATTTCTTGGAAACTTGGAATGGAATTACCATTTGACCCAGCTATTCTACTCCTAAGTTTATACACATAGAACTTAAAAACAGCATACTACAGGGACACAGCCACATCAATTTTTAGAGCAGCACAATTCACAATAGCTAAATTGTGGGACCAACCTAGATGCCCTTCAATAGATGAATGGATTAAAAAAAAACTGTGGTATATATACACAATGGAATATTACTCAGCATTAAAAGAGAATAAAATTATGGCATTTGCAGGTAAATGGATGGAGTTGGAGAATATTATGCAAAGTAAAGTAAGCCAATCCCAAAAAAACAAATGCCGAATGTTTTCTCTGATATGAGGATGCTGATCCATAATGTGGATGGGGGGGCATTGGAAGAATGGAGGAACTTTAGATAGGGCAAAGGGGTGGGAGGGGAAGGGAGGGGGCATGGGTATAGGAAAGACGGTGGAATGAGATGGAAACCATTACCCTAAGTACATGTATGAAGACACGAATGGTGAGATTCTATGTACAACCAGAGACATGAAAAATTGTTCTCTATATGTCTACTATGAATTGAAATGCATTCTGCTGTCATATATAACAAATTAGAAAAAATAAATAAATTTAAAAAAACAAACAAAATTTTAACCATATCCAGTAACTCTTATTCACTTAATTCTGTTTTATTTTTCTTATTAGCATATATCACTATTTAATAGACTATATTTTGCTATTTTTCTTTCTTATTGTCTTTTCCCTACACTAAAATGTAAGCTCCTTGAGGAAGGAATTGTTGTGTGTTGAGTTCAGTGTTTTACACAATCACTTAGAAATAGGCTGGTATATAGTAACACTCAAAAAGTATCTATTGGATAAAGAAATAACTGAAGGAGAATTCTTTTCATATATATATATATATATATATCTTGATTTTTCCAAATGCTTCACAATCTGAGTATATCTAAAAGTGAACACATCATGAGCCCTTTCATTTTTCACGTGGCTGAGGAAATCTCCCAAGGCATGACGTAAATTCCACAGAGCAATAAGAAATAGGCATTCCAAATAATTTGCAAGAACAATTCCCCATTTCAGAACAACTCAATTATCTACTTTAGAAGAGTTGACAATGAAATTTTAGAAGCCTCACTTGGAAACTATTGACCATGAGGAAGAATCAACAGATAAAACACATAAATCAAGTAAATCTCTAAGAGACTCATTTGGTCAAATTTTCAGATAGAGGCTATAAAGTAAGAACCTAAAATGATTGAAGAGATGAGGGAAAAAATAGAAAAATAAATAATGAAGAGCATACTCTAAAGCAAATTCTTACTTTGACTTATAAGTATCTCCAAGACCTCTAGGCTCAGATCTTCTACTGCTTTTGAATTCTTGTTCTTGGTCTGTAAAGCAATGATCGAATATAAAGCTTCAGTCTCTTCAGTTATGCCTTCTGTAAGTTTTGAATTATACAGCAGTATTGAAGCACTGATTGTGCACCAGGTACTTTGTTAGGCATAGAAGTTACCCGTGAAAAGACAGGCATGGTCTCTTATTTCGTAAATTGTTCCACTAAAGGAAAGCAAGGAGAAAAATATATATGTGTGTGTATGTATGTATGTATATATGTGTGTGTGTGTGTGTGTGTGTGTGTGTGTGTATATATATATATATATAAATATATATATATATGAGATTATTGTGATAAATGTGAAAGGGCATGTTTGTGCTGAGGCAGTGTGCCAAAGATCTGTGACTATTTTAGAACGTCATGAAGTGACATTTCTTTATTGCCTCCTTGCCTTTGTTCCTACCACCACCATTATTATCTCTACCATCTCCATCATTCTCCCTAACCTCTACCTCTGACCATGTTTGTCACAATTAAACATTTATTGGCATTGTCTAATTACAGAATGTCTATAGCCATTCTGCCTGCTGTTCTGCTATTCCAAACACATCTCATGTTTTCCAACCCCTTTTTCGTTTGACTTATAATGTTTATTCTGAACAAAAAAAAAAAAAAGAAAGAGAATAAGAAAAAATGTACTTCTTCTCATCTCTTTTTAAGGCCCAATTTAAATATCCTCTTTTATAGTGTGCCTGTCTTCATTGCCCACCCCAGGAGCTACTATATCACAACTCTTAGCACTTGATGCTGCTTTTACCTTGGTCATAAGCCACCAAGTGACATCTTTTTGTACTGTTACACTATGTCTTAAAGATAAGGAATGTGGATGATCAAAAAAGTTTTGAAAATCTAGATGCAAGGGAGGGACACATTACTATTCATAGCTTAATTTTTCTAAGTCAAATGACCTTGAGTAAGTTACATAATTTCTCCAGAATTTAGTTTCCTCAATCTGTAAAGGAAGATGATGATATCAACCACCCACGTGGTAAAGAATAAAGGAGAAGAGAGTGTTCCTCAAAGTATGATATGCTAAGTGATACATGGCAAACCTTTTTTTATATAAACATACTTTAGCTTATTGTAAATTATTGAAAATTCTAACTAGTATATATAGTATCAATTATTTTCAATTAAACTTCTAGATTTATTGTTTTTCCGATTACTTTTTAATATTAATATTATTTTATTTTATTTTTGTGTGGTTACTTATTATTGATAGAAAATCATTCCTGTTTTTATTAGTCTGATGGTAACAAGTTATCTTTCAAAATATATTTATTTTAGTAAAATTAAGTTAATCAAAATTTTAAAAACTAGGTAGGAATAGAGATAATATGTAATATGTCAGAAGTGAGTGATGTTAGATAAATACTGGGTTAATACTTATCAAATAACTTAGTGGGCAAAATATTTCATGCATCTTCAAGTCAAGATACTTTAATTTTATGTAAAGATGCCTAATGTAAAGTAGCTGATATATAGGGCACAACCAGTAAGTCAGTCTTCTTTCATTTGCTCTCTAATCAGCCTGGAAGGACACAACATGATAATACCATTACACATTTTTTAAAACAGGGTGTATATTCGTTAAGCTGGAGATAGGCTGCAATTAATATCAGGAATATTTTCAGTTACACTATCTGTAGTTGACATTTGTGTTGAAGATTTCAGCAGCTGCTGTTTCTGCCTTGTGTAGGTGGCAGGATGCAAAATGGAATGGTTTGTATATTTTCACTAATGGGTCTCATTTTTAAAGAAATGAAAGAGAATCCATTTATTTATGAATTGGTTTTACTTATTATATTTTGTAAAGTATCACTCGTACCTATAGAAGAGGAGAGATAACAAAATAAAATATCTGACAACTTGTATGTCATGTAACAAGTTTTAGTGATGTACCTTTAGAAATATTTGAAGTACTTTGAATCTTTTTTAGAGTGATTTTGATTTATTCTGTATGGTATGAAGATTAGTTTGAGGTAAAAATATGAATAGGGTATAATAATAATAAATATTCGATATGTGATATATAGTGCCTTTCATTCTCCCAGTACTATGAATCTATTTAATTCTACTGTTATGCTTATATGTTTATTCATTCATACAGCAAATAACTATGAGATTATTTTTAAAACTACTTACTAAGGCACTACCATGTAGAAAGGATTATGTAAAACTGGAAGATGGGAAAGTAAATAAGGTATTTTTTTAATAGCTCACAGTCATTTAGTGAAAACTATATAAATTCAAAGTAATCACAAACAAAGAAGAACTAAATTTGTGTTATGTTTTTGCAATAGGAAATGTAGAAGAGAGTGACTAGTTTTGTCTATATTATTAGGAAAGATTTCATAGAGAATTATTGAATGAGGTCTAAAAAATGTGTAAGAATTTGTCACATGGAAAATGACAAGGAGTAGGAAGTAAGATCAGAGGTAGAACTGCAGGCAGGTGCAAAAATACAGGTACATAGAGTAATCTCAGGGAAACAGAAAATAATTTTTGAAGATGCAAAGGGATGATATGGCAAGGCTAAAATTTCATTAAAAATCTCCATGAAACTTAAGAGATTATTTTTTTTCTGATTAATACTTGGATCATAAATGTGATATATTAACACATTATTTGAGCTCAAGAGGGATTTTGAAGTTGATTATGCAGTGCAATAGCCAACGGTAGACAGAATTGAAACAAAACTGAAACCAAGAATATTGCCTCCAAAACTAGCACCCCACTTCCATGGATGAAAATAATTCTGCTTTGAGGTATCTATGATATTGAATTGTCTAGCTGAATTATAATTTGTAGGAAAGTCCCTCTTTCAAAGGACTAAGTTCAGATGAGTAGTGTTGAAATATCTGTTTGTTGCATGCCTTGGGAAGGTGTATAAATGTGAAAAAAATGAATTAGATTCCTAGTAACTAAGCTATTCAACTATCTGTCTCCTGAGCTATGAACCTGTTTCCAAAAACCTATTTATGGCCTTGCTTATTTCATTGTCTCAGGTGCTCACAAGTCAAAGTTCTTGTGTGTTACATTAGACACACATTCTTTCTTGGCCTCTGATTTGATATTCTTTGACTTTATTCTCCATCTATACCTACTCAGCTCAACATTCCTTTTAATAGTCACTGTCATATCAGTCTATGTCCTTAGATGTAGCAAAATTTAATTTTAAGCTTGTGGGGAAATCACAGCATGTGGATTCAGAACTACTATATAAATTCAAGATCCATATGAATTTTTCTTTTTATGAAAGATCTCTAAAATGAAGAGAGGCTCTGAGAAGACTCCCAAAAATATTCAGAAAGATTTAAAAAAATATATCTATTTGGGTCATGGAAGAGACACTTGGGAAATGGAAAGTCTTTAATAAAAGAATTTTATGACTTTAAAAATTTCTTCACTAATGACATAGAAAAAAGAAAACACTTATTAAGAAGAAGGAAAGTAGACTTTCATATAAGGATGACTAAATATAAAATAAAGAGAATACTTAAAAATCATTCTCCCACTGGGGGTGTAGCCCTTGTCTAAGGCCCTGTATTCAATCTAAAATACAGCCCCCAAAAACCCATTATTCTGTAATTTTTTATAATAGTAAGCATTCATTGTTCATACATTATCTAAACTACTATGGATTTTGTCTTTCTTGAGGATTAGAGGGCACATAAAAGAAAAGCAATATTTTTATTGCTTTTTATATTCCAGGAACTAGTCTAGATAGTTTGTATGCATTACATCATTTTTTTTTCTAAATGGCAGATTATTTCCTCCATCTTCTACAGTTGCCATAATTTGTCTCACATCACAATACAGTGGTGGAGCCTATTTAACAACTAAGTTTAGGCAATTATTTTACTATGGTGACTCTGGAACATTGTTTTAATTAGGTTATATCTCAGAATCTCCTCTTCCATGAAATGTTTTATAATAAATCTTTTAACACTATTGCAACATATGTTTATTAAACACTAAAGCTTATTATACAGGTCAATTAAATTCTCCAGTTTGTTTATGGTTTAGATCAGAGTCATGCCTGTTTGTGTTTGTATATGATGATGGCTGGAATGGTGAGCTACCAGACTGGTTATTTTATTCCAGGGGTATATGAATTTTGGTAAAGGCTTTGCGTGTGGGGTTTGTATGCCCATGCAAGGCAGGATGCTTGACTTTAGGACTGCCAAAGGAAGAAAAATGAAACCAAGGCTCATTGCATAAAACTGAAATTTAAAAAAGATACTCATTTAATAAAAGGCGTTCTAAAAAAACTTCATTCACTAGTGGGGAAGGTAACAATGAAGCATGTTTCTATTAAGTGTGGAAAAGGGGGGAAAAAATCCCCAAAACTTAAAATTAACCCTTTATTTGTAAAACCATCTCCAAAAAAAAAAAAAAAAAAAAAAAAAACCCACAAAAGTGCTCCTGGATGAATGAAATATCTGGACAACCAGCAGAGGGATCTGCAAAATTATTCTGTAAAAGCAGTTGTAGAACTAAGAGTATCTGGGTCTCCCACAGGACTGAAAATCATTCAAGAACTCAGAAGAAAAATGTACCATGGCATGCAGAAAGTACCTTCCATGAGTGAAATCAGTGGTATTAGTCTCCTAAGAAAATTAGGAAATAAGAGTGACAACAATTTAAATATGTTTTAAATTAAGGCCTGGTAGAGAAGGGATAAAAATCATAATACAAGAACAAAACACCATTATAAAGTCTGAACAGATTTTAAAAATAAATATACATCTGTAAATACATTAAAAATACTCTTTCAATAAAAAATCACAAAAGATTAAAATTTAAGATGAAAACATACATTAGAAGATAATAATTAGATCTGCAGCTATAAACCAAATAGCAGCACAAAGATAGAAGGTAAAAAAAAAATGGAGATATATGAATACATAGAATGGGGGGAAAATGCAAGAGGCCTGTAGATAGAGAAAATCATAAGAATGAGAGAGAAGAAACATTGGAAGAGTTAATTATTCAGGGTTTTTTTTTTTTTACCTTTAATCAGATTAAATAAATATAATAAGTTCCAAGTAGGAGGCATGATTCTTAAAATACAACAATTAGATTAACACTAGATATCACATAATAAAAGTTGATACCAAAAGATACTGTGGGATAATATCTTCAAAATACTGAAGTAAAATCTATGTCATTTTAGAACTCTCTATATCACATTTAAAGTCTAAGGTAAATATTGACAGTTAAAAAAATATTTAAAAATGAATATGTTTATCCCAGACTTTTATTGATAGACTACTAAAATGTATACATCTGTAAGAAGGAAATTTAATTCAGAAAGGTTAGGGTAGTAAAAATAATGAGAAAATGAACTTATAGCATGTTGGAGTTGATGTAAATTTTAATTGTTAAAAAAAATAATAGCAATGATGACTGACATGGTAAAAGGAAGTAATACATTAAAAGGGGGCTAAAACTCCATAAAAGAATAACATGGAACATTAGGGGTGGTATAAAATTGTACAATTCATAAATTGTATAATTTGTTCAATTGTACAAATTTATGAAAATTAATTAAAAATTTTTATATCAAACAAAAAGAATAATTAGCCTTTCAGGTTTTAATATTTGTTGTAATGCATAGGCAATGTGGCATTGCCATAGGTAAATAAAAGAAGAATAATTTTTTAAAAACCAAGAACACAATTTTATGAATACATCTTTGTTCTAGACTTATGACTTTGAGTTGCAATAAGTAAATATGGAAAATAAATAGCATTTTTATATACCAAATAAATAAATTCAGTATACATATGAGGGCAAAATAGATTCCTGCCTGTTGTTAAAACACATACATACAAAAAACCTTGAAAACATTTGTTAAAAGCAAAAAAAAATTTAAATTGTACAGAAGAACATATAAGACAATATATTTTTGAACTAGAATAGGAAATATTTTTAGGATACAATGCTGTATAAACAAAGGAAAATGTGAAATTTCAATACATTTAAAAATTAATGAAGTCTCTGTTATGATAAAGCATGAATTAAGCTAAAAGACCAGTCAAAGATTGGGAGCAGATATGTTCAAAGGCTTTCATAAAGAAAGCACTAATGTCCAGAATACTATGTACTTTCACAAATCAATAAGAAATATATAACCCTACTGGTTAAAATTTAAAAGAAAGATACATGAGATGTTCAAATGTTGAAAAATTAATTTTGATGACTTTGAGAATAGAAACAAGAAGAGATATAAGTATAGCTCATTTATAATTACGGTAAGTGGGTTTACTGTCAAGTAACTCAAAACTACTTTTTTCACGCTTATCGATAAGTTGGTGTCTCTTCAGTATAGGAATATATCTGTGACTGCTTTAATTTGCACACATTGTCTTTGAGATACACATAAGCTCACAGTCACAATGTTTCCTATTGTCCAAGGGATAAAACATGAGGGGAAATTTAGCTATTTCATTGCTTTGTTATATGCACTGGCACTAATTATTTTTCTTTTTCCAGCTAACACCTTTTATTGGGTTTGCATTATATAAAAACAAAACCAAAGTACTTTTTCTCTCTGAGCTCCCACATCATTTTTGCCCATCTTTTATAGTGCCATTCTATACTGAAATTTATTTCTTTATTCATCTGTGTCCCCAACTATAATATGGTTATAATAGAAGAGGGCCTATATATTATTCATTTAAAGTCCCTAGAATTTGACATGTGGTATATACTCAATAAATTTTTATGGGAAATTATTGGTTATATATTCATTACAAAAAATGATAACATTAATTTGTTCTCATGTAGATGACTCACATGATACACAAGTACTTAAAACACAGTATGACTTTTTTATCTTCTCCTTTCTACCACCATGTACAGAGGCAACTAACATTAACCTTTTGATATTTCTTTTAAATGAAGTTTAAAAAATACTGTGTTTCTACTACTCACAAATCGTAGGTAGTATATATTTTCTGCACTTGCTGTTTAATAATTGATTAATATCACATGTTAGCCAAAAACTATCAAATGTGCATATCAAATATGCAAATAAACTAAACAAAAATCCTTACATGAGATCAATTTTATACATTAACTTGCTTGTATCTCAATAAGAATTTTCTTTGGTGTGTATTAAACACTGAACCTTGATAGTTTTTTAAGCTACCAGATATTGTTTCTAGGTTTTAATTTTTACTCTGTTTTAAAAATAATTATGTATATTTAGACGATTTTTTTAAAGAAAATCATTCATGTGCCAGGCAGAAAATGTACAATAATTAATGATTGGATTTAAATATTGCATTTACCTTGAGAATTCAGAGAAGGCTCACATAGTGTGTGTGCTGAGGCATGAACCCAAAGCTGCTTAAAAGGATTAATGTTGTTTCTCAAACTCAGCAGCACTGGTAGGCTTCTGTCATATGAGGTATTAAAAATGAAATTATAAAGGAAAAGGTCTGTCCAGGTACCAATCGTATCCAGATGGGAAGTGTCTGAAAAATTTGTTTTCTTTACACAGCAGAGCTGAAAAAGTTATTTATCTCATTCAGCAGAGCAATGGTTAGAGGCTGCTAGGATTAACTGCAGACAGCTGCCACCCTTTTCACAGCAGGTACATCTTCCCAGGGAGAGCCCAGGGAAGATAGTTGTGTAACTATGGCGATACCTTCATTCATTATCCATCTTTCAAACAACTTTTACAATTGAAAATGTATAAGTTCCTCTCCTAGTGACTCTTCCAGTCTCTCCTCATTTAGGAATTTTCCTACTTTGTTCTAGACAAACTTATTTTGAATATCTACATTTTGCTTAGCATTTGTGTGACATAAGTATGGGTTCTGACTACCCCACACTGTCTTTTCTACCTCCATCTTCTTATTATTGTTATTGTTTATGTTGAATTTTTACTTGGTAGTTCAATTTATTTTCCAAAGAATTCCATCCTGGAAAAGTCTGTGAAGAGTTTTGGTCAGGTGTGCAAAGGTCATGAGAAGTTCAGCATAAAAGCAAAACCAACAAATGAAATAATCTACTATCAGAGATCTCTCCAAACTGCAGTTCTCATGATTTAGTTCATCTTAATTTTCTAGGAGAATGCAAAAAAAATATATTTTACAATCTGTCAGTCCCACTATAGTAAATTAGCATTATTTGCTTCCCTTTATGGTATTATTAATGGTTTAAAAGTTCAGTACTTTCTGTCTCAACTCTTTATTGTCTGATTCCATCTTAGAATTTGGAAAACAAAACTTTCATTCTTTAAGTAGGATTGGTTCCCCCTATCCTTTTATACAGTCAGTTGAATACTCCTTGAACTGCAGCAGGGCTCAGATTGGGTAAGCTATGGTCCTGCTGTGAAGCTCTTTGAAACCTTAACAGGAATTATCATGTGTTTATTTGTTAGATTTCTGTGGTCCTTTTCTTCCCAAGAGTACAGGATATAATATGGAAAACTGTGCACAGGGGTTGTCTAAAGAATGTCAAAAAGAAATTAATGGAAAGCAGTGCTTTAGGAAGTGAGATCACAGAGCAAAAGGAATAGCTAAAGGCAAAAGCAAACCCTGGGTGGCAGTGAGGTGTGCCAGAGAAGGTAGAAGATGCTTGGCTATTCCAAGGGTGCCACTCTTGGCCTTGCAGGGCACTGGAACATTTCACCTCAGCCTATGTTTCTGGTGAGCACTGGAAATTTTTTGCCTTTTATTCATATGAAGACCTACAATCAGAACTACAGACTCATGGGGCAGGAAAGGGCTTGAAACATCATCTACCCTATTTTCTTAATTTACAGATGAGGCAAATCAAGCCCTAAGAGAACAAGGAGACAATCTAGAAGTAATGTCAGGGTCAGAAACCAGATTATTTATTTTTTCAATCAACATCCATTGAATACATTGTAAAGATCAATGTTATAGGCACAGGGTTACTTTAGTGACTAACATGGCTATGAATTCTGACTACCAGTGTCCTATCCCACAATGCCATACTGTACCTCCAACTGACTATGAGGTATCTGATGTCCTATTATATATATTTTTATCTGTCGATGGACCTTTATTTTATTTATTTATATGTGGTGCTGAGAATCAAACCCAGTGCCTTACACATGCTAGGCAAGTGCTCTACCATTGAGCTACAATCCCAGCCCTACAATATCTTTTCACTGATTCCAGACTCAACCCTTGTAAGAGATAGACCTTGGTGACTTTGTTGTGAGAAGGAATTCTTTTCTTAGTGTCTGCAATTGTGTTGATGTTCTCTGATCCATATGTGCTCATAGGACTCTTCTGCCAAATCAACTAGAAAACATTTACTGGATGGAGTCTTATTTTTGTGTCACTGGAAGGCAGGTTATACTTGCTAACAAGAACAATTTATTTTTTTCCTTTAGTAGAATTGGCAAAGGGCTTAAACTTTCTCTCTCATTGGTAAAAACATTTGTCTCTTTAAATTGACTTTACCTTAAAAGTGCCTCACATGATAGTCTAAACTCTAATAAGATAATTAAAGTTGGAAATTCCTGGTGTTAGAATTAAGCATGAAAATTCTTCAAAGAAACATGATTTAAGAGCTGGCATAAATCTTCCTTCCCAAAGGTAATATTACAATTGTCCATTTAACACTGGATGTCATTGCAAGAAAACCTGGTGTTAAAAAAAGAAAAGAAAAAGTAGATTAGTCTATTTTAGTTTAAAGGTAGCTTTAAACCCCTTTCCATATTTCAGTTCCCAAGCTGAAAATCTGTGCAGTAAAAGAGATTCCAGTTCTTTTAGAGGTAAATCCAATGCCTTGGAAAATGAAGGACTTTCACTGAAGCATTTGGAAGGACATTTCATTCTGCTCACTTTGCCCTTTGTCCCAGGTCAGTCTCTATCAAAACAAAGTGCTTCTCTTGCAAGCTGTGGATAAGGCTGGCTGATGGGCAGAGATGAAACTATTTCCTTCTACCAAATGGATTGAGGAAGACACAGGGAAGAAAGCTTATGTTTCTAGCCCACCCCCAACCCCCACCAGTAGTCATCTTAGAGAATTTGAGTGAGGTTTGGGCTCCAGGGACACCTGTTTGTGCCTGCAGGGCCAGATTCCTGGTGGCCCTGCCTCTCCCTGAGCCTGGCAGCTCTCTCCCCCTTGCCTGGCAGCTCCTGTATTGGCTGATTTACCTGCGAGGCTGTATGTGGATCTGTCTTCTCACGGTCACTGCCGCCAGCACGTACTGTCAAGACCGAGGGAAGCCAAGCGAAGAGTGCAACTGCCTGAGCCCGGAGCCAAAGGTGAGCTGCCTCTGGGAGGAGTTGACTGCAGCTTCCCTTCCTCCTAACACGCATGGAGTTTGGTGGCGACAGTGCTGAAGAACTGCGGACAGATACTTAGCCAACTGGATGTGTGAGAGCTGGCAAGGAAGGCAGCGCCGCCTCACCCGGACCTCCTGCTGGCAGGATGTAAATATACCTGCAGACTGGCCAAACAGGACTGCCTTTTCCCCCCCAACCCCTCCCTCCTCCCACCCTCTCCCTCAGCTAACCAGCATGAGAGGAACTGAGAAAGCAACAGCCTGCAAGTGACAGCTCCAGCCGGATTCCGGATTCCGCTTGCCTCTGAGCCGAGGTGGGAAGTTGATTGTGCAGCAGCTTCATTGTGAATCCCTTCCATTGGCATCACTATGTTTGCCTCTATCTGGTATGCCAAGAAGCTGGGTCGCAGGTTCGTGCACAACGCCAGGAAGGCAAAATCAGAGAAGGTATGGAATGAGTGGGGATGAAGACTGCCTTTCCGATTTGCCAAGTGCCTGCTCTGGACTATTGGTCTGAGTACAGACGCAGTCTTCCTTAGCCTGGGATGAGAACCTGCCTCTCACTGTGAATGTGGTCCACGGCACTTAAAGAAGGGATAACTCTTAGAGCCTAGCTTGCTAGGGAAGGGAGCATTTAGGGTTAAGCAGGATCATTGATTATTCAAAATATTTGGTGAAATCATGAATTTGATAGAGTGTCTCAACAGAGACTTAATATTCCTTTAGATTACATAGGATGAAAGAAATTGAGCAGCTGCAATTTTTGCTTATTCAGGGAGCTCTTGAGTAAACTTGTTGCTGTACTGCATTATTTTTATTGCTGTGATCTTTAGTTCTGAAGGGAGCGTTATAAATACCTGAGCCTTTCTTCAGTACATGTGTTCTAGCCTGTGTCCTAGGAACACATTTTTGAGAGTTTCAGTAACATTGACCAGACCTCACTAGAGTGTTTGATATTTTTTCAAATCAACAAAATCATCATTTTAAAAGTGTTAGCCATGAGCAAGTATTATGTTTATAATCAGATAATCATAGCCATTTAGAGAAAACCTTTCCTTTCTTTTATTCAGCATGACTAGTTTTTTTTTTTCAGAGAATTTCTTTGTAGACTTACCTCATGAGTTATATTTCTCTATTAAAATGGTCTGTAAGTCCTGAGATGTATATTACCAGCCTAACATAACTGAAGTTGATGGTGTATAGATTTATTTTTTCCCATATTTTCCAGGGAACTGGCCAAATTGTCATATTTAGGAAATCAGTATCCAATTTGATAGGTTCTGGGGAAACTTACAAAGGTTAAAAAAAAAAATCTTGTGAAGCAGAGATTTTGCATATTGTCCTGAGGATGTGATCTTTAGCTCTATCTCCTTCCTGCTATGTGTGTGTGTGTGTGTGTGTGGGGGGGGGTGTATACATATATACACTCACTCTTAGGCTTGACCCAGAGTTAGCTTTTTGAGTCTGTGGCATAGTCCTTTCTTTCAGCTACAAGAATGCCTTGATTGTAACTTACTGTTCATTCCTTCAATGTGGGAATGTTGATAAAATAAGAATTCTGTGATAAACCAAGTACATCGTCTGTAGTGTGAAAAAAGAAAATATCACTAGAGTTCTGACTTCAGGACCGGAGACTTTTAGAATTACAGATTTGAGGTCATAGAATCATAACTGACTTGTTATTTATTGGCAATTTTGGTAGAGGAGAGGAAGGGGATTGTTGGGGTAGAATTTGTCCCTTTCCCAATCCTATAATTCACAGTAAAATGATTGTAAACCTATCATGTTCCAGTACCATATATATTGAACAATTCAGTTTTGGGTGTGTTTTTTTTCTCCCTCAGTAATTTTTAAAGAAAGAATCTTGCAAGTAGGTCTTTTATTAGCGCTAATGTTTTGAAAAAGTGCTTCTTCCTATAAAAAATTATAGGTTGTGTGGATGAGAGAACTGTCAGGACCGCAAATGGCTCTGAAAGCCATGGGGAGATAATGCCTTATACCAAATTCATATGCAAAGAAAAGTTGAAGCTCCCAGTGCCACTTAATTCAGGCTTGGGCCTCAACGTGGAACATAGCAGCTCTATGGAACTCTGTACAGAGTTTAAAGGATGCTATTCCAATGCAGTGACACTGGTTTCTGCTTCTTGAGTCTGGAAGGAGGTAGCGAGGGGCTCTAGGACATCCCCTTCATTGCAACAATGGCTAACAATTAGAACAGACATGAAGAAACAACATGTGAGGTTAAGGGTTTTAAAGTCTTTATTTATCTTACCCATAGAGTAAGATACAGTCACATCAGGAAATTAACTTTAGAGAACCAAAGTTTAGCTCTCAGACTGATAAAGCCTGGAGGAAAAATATTAACTCTACTGCCCTGTGCTAGCCAAGAGGGCTGGAAGAAGGATTAATTTTGAACACTAGGTGCTGATAACCAACATGAAAATAGAATCCTTTTTTTTTCCCCCATGAAATTTGTATTCAGAGAGTTACTAGAATAAATTAAAGATGTATTACCTTGAAAAATGTAGGCACTCAGTCAATTGCTTGGTAAATGGATACAGTTTTGTTTTTTATATATCTAATTTTGTCACATGGCTTATTTAAACCAATAACTGTGAATTCATATTTTATCTAAAAATTCAGTAATATATTTTGGTAAGGTTGTTACCAAACAATGCTGCAAGCTGAATTAATTCATATAAAGTATTTCTGTGGCATCAGAAATTACATAGTTTCAAACACGGTGGGGGGCATGAAGTGATGTTATAGATATATGGTCAGGGTGGAAAAAGATGCATATGATTATTATTGAGTTTTATTTGGAGAATGACTAATAAGTTGTAAATAACTATTGATATACTCAAAGCATGTTTTAGCATTTGAGGACATAAATCTTTCATGGAAACTGGTTGTGATTTTTAGTATCCTCTGTAAATTTGGCTTTTTTCCCCTCCAACTCAAATAAAACAACCTGCACCCATCAGAGCCCTTTGTTTCTATTTTCACATTCAGATATGGTCTGGGAAGTGTTTTCTTCAGGCTGGGGTTAATTGAAAAGCTAATTGGGAATGTGCAAGCCTGCATGTCATCCTAAACACATAGTATGTCCTATTTCTGGTTGGATCAGCTAATGCAGTTGAATGCAGTCACATTGTGTAATGTCCATCATGGTAATCATGACAATAACATTAATAAAGCCACTGTTTACACACATTATACGTAAGATTTAATTTAATCTTTATTGAAATCATATTAGATATAAGTTATTTTTCCTGCATCCTAGAGAGGAGAATAGCTGGGCCAAGGACAAAGAACTACTAGTAACTATTAGTAGTGGGGTTTGAACCCAAGTCAGTCCAAGCTGTTACAAAACTGTCTCCCTGAGACTCTTACTCTCTTCCATCCACTTATAATTCTCCCGGATCCCTACATGGCCTTGTCTGAATAAGGGTAACTATTCCTTTTTGTCTTGCCCTTCTTTTGTATACTAGAACTCCAAAGTCATGAGGTTTACAGAATCAAAGTTTCTCATTGTGTAACTCAACCCCCTTATTTCAGATTAGACTGTCCCCAAGCTATCTTGAACAGACACTTGTCTTTACTGTTGCTGAAGATTTCACATTCTTGTTACTCTCTAGGTGGAAAAAAAATGTAGCAAGATATTGTTTGTAGCCTGTTATTCCTTAAGAATAGCTTGTAATTGCCATAGTCTTACAACCTAAACATTGGCATTTACACTCTTTGCTTATTCCTATAGAATCTAAAGATGTCTTTCATCAAAAAGGTCCTGAAAGTGTGACAGTTTGTAGAAGTGCTTTCTTTTTAGAATGAGTCAAAGATGTTAGGTGATTCATGTTTCCATTTTTCTAAAAAAGGAAAGCAAAAGACTCTTTGTTATTCTTCATTAAAAAGACAGTTCGTTCATACCAACAAATTCTGTGAAGAAAATCATTTTTTAAAATGATAAAAAAAAGACTGTTTGGCTATAATAGAACACCTCCATTCATGTAATCATCCCCCCCTTTTTTTCAATTTTGATCTTGTGTAATTAATTCAGAAATTTGTGTTCTACCTTTTTGCCTGTTGTCACATTTCAACTTAAATGGCTTAATTTAGTCAGTCTCCAGATTGTGTTACTCTAAAAGGCCAGCTGAAGAAACTTTAAGATAAATTGAAAAATGCAATTTCTGGTGTCATAATAATATGTAAGAGTACTAAAGTACTTAACGTTGTGAAACTTCACTTCCTCATCAGTAATCTATGATTTCTTTCCTTTGTTTTTGTTTTATTTTTTATATTTATTTATTTGTCTTTTAAGTGTTTACTCTGAAAAGCATATGCATCATGCATTTAGAAAAGGCTAGTATCAATATTCATCATTTAATAAATAGCTGTGTATGAGCTTGGCATTCATATAACCTACAAGTGATGTAACTGAGCCCACATCCTCACATTGGGCTATAATATACCTTGAAGAATTTTTTCAAGAACCTATGTTAGATCTGTCTTTCTCCCTATCTAAATCTAATACATTAATTCAACATAAACTCAAATAAAGACCCTAGTGATATACTTTCTGGCACGATGGTGAAGGAAAGAGAACTATGCCCTTGATAATCCTGGCATAATATAAAGAACATTGGGCTTAGGGCAAGGATATACAGGAAGGGTAGTCCTGCTCTTTGATATCCAGCTTGAAGACAGTCATTTGGCTTCCTGGCCTCAGTTTTCTCATCTGTCAGATGGAAGCAACATCTATGTTTCAGTAGGTCCCCTACTTTTCATTCTTCAGAATGAAATCCAAGCCCCTTAGTCTGCTTTACAAAGTCCATCATTTCCTATTTACTATCATACCTTGCCCTTCTTCCATGAGCATTCTAAATCCAGCACTCTGAACTACATTCACTTCTTTATATGATGAATGCTTTCTCTAGCTTCTAAAATTTTGCTTAACCATTTCAGCTAATTAGCTGACCACAGACTAGCCATATTCCTCTTTTATTCTGTTCCAATCTTATATGACATCACAGTCACTAAGAAACTTCCCCTGGCCACTGAAAACCCAGTATGGGTCTTCTGTCAGTCCCCTTGGCAACTTTTATATTGATTCCATAATCATACTATAGCCATTTAAGTTGCAGAAAATAAAATTTAAAAAGCCTCCCATACTCTCAATATATATTTACATGTCTAAACCAGAACAATGGTTAATATCATTGAACTTGTTCTGAGATGAGAACTCTAATATGAATATCATTTCTCATGAGATTATTACTACTAGTTTTTAGAGAGAAAACACATCACCAAGAGGTGGCTGGGATTTAACATCATGAATATGGCTCTAGAACTCAAATACTTTATTAGTAAACAATACTTTGTGCATACACACACACACACACACACACATATATATAACACATGTGTGTTAAACTATATATCTAATAATGTATGTTTACAGTTAGAATCAAGGTTATTTTTCACTATGAAAAGTAAATTTAAAAAATGAGTTAAGATGCAAATCTGAAATTTTGCTTAGGCATTATAAGAAATGTCCTAATGTTGAAGATTCGCCAATCCTTGGTGAGTGACAGAATCTCCCTCTATCTATTTTTGCTTCATGGTAGACTGAAGAGTAGTCTGACCTAGAGAGAGCAATGGACAGACTGTCCTCTCAAGTCCACTTCTTAGAGTCTTGTGAGTCTTTGAAAACTCCTCCGTTGTGAGCAGCAGCATGACTCAGCGCCAGTGTGAGCCTAGCTGTGGTGACAAAGAGGACAGGTGTTGTCCATGCTGAATGCAGCCCTGCAGTTCTCTCCTGTCACCTGGAGGGCAAAGCAAGCAGCAGAATGGAGCATGATAGCACCTGTTCTGAGGCCCCAGTGTTGCTACCCACCCTGGCAAAGAACAGGGCACAGCTATTTTCAGGTCAGGAAGAGAAAACAGAGGAAAGGACAGGATCAGAGAAATGGCTTAAAGGAAAAAGTGGGGGAGTAGGCTGGCAAGCAAGAGAGGTCACAAAAGCCGTGTTTAACAGTTACCAATTGTGGAAATAACATTTCAGCAGGTTACTCAAGCACTTTGATATGCACTTTAAATGTATCATTTCACTGAATCCTTCTGAGTTAATCCTCTGATTAGTGCCATTTCACAGATGAAGAAACTGAGGTATAAGAGGTTGAAGGGCGACCCAGAGCATAAATGACAGTTAGCATTCAGATATTACTGAACCTGGAGTCTCTAAGCCTTACCTTTCAAACCTTGAGTTCTCCTTTATGCCTTTTTGGGGTTGAGCAGGCTTTTCATGTATTCCCTAAACATGACTTGATTTTTCACTAAGGATCTTCAGAAAACAGTTATCCAGGTAGGCTACGTTCAGTCCAGTTTACTATACTTCAATTGCAGATGTTTTCATTATTGTTCTCCCCGACCCCCGTCAACCTATGATGTTCCATCATCCCACATGTGGGACACCTAGAAAAACTTAAATTGAAGCCAGGTATAGTGGTTCATGCCTGTAATCCTAGCTACTTCTGCTGAGAGTAAGAGGATGGCAAGTTTGAGGCCAGCTGGGGCAATTTAGCAACACTCTGTCTCCAAAAGAAAGGCTAGGAATGTAGCTTAGGGGTGGAGCACCACCGGGTTCTGTCAGTACCACCCCAAAATAAATAAATAAATAAATAAATAAAACCTTAAATTGAGCAATTTTATGTGTCTTATAAATTTTTATAAGTGTTTCATATATGAGATGATGGACTACCATGGGTTAGTATGACTTTAAAATGGTTTCCCTCAAACACGTATTTTTTAGTGATAGTATACTGAGTGATAAAGATGAAAAGAGAAAGTCTGTCTTCTAACAAGATTAGTTTAACCATGATGATCACTGTAGAGGTAATTTTTTTTTTTTTTTTTTTGGTACTGGGGATTGAACTCAGGGGCACTCGACCACTGAGCAACATCCCCAGCCCTATTTTGTATTTTATTTAGAGACAGAGTCTCACTGAGCTGCTTAGCACCTCACCTTGCTGAGGCTGGCTTTGAACTTGTGATTCTCCTGTCTCAGTCTCCTGAGCCTCTGGGATTACAGGCCTATGCCACCATGCCTGGCTGTAGAGGTAAATTTGGTAATCAGTTTATTTTGTACATGCATTATGTGTGTGTGTGTGTGTGTGTATATGCATTATGTGTATATATGTATTTATGTACATATATACACACATATATACATACATATATACATATATATATATACACACACATACATACTTATACACACATACATATGGTTATAAGAGAAACCCTCTCACTTTAAACAATGCCTTATTGTATTTGATAAGAGTTTCATTTGCTGTACTCATATCTCCTCAAATAAATTATTAAATATTTAGTTAAATTACTAAATCATTCTATTCCATTTATTCAGGACACCTAGCACCTAGTAGGCCCTTAATGAACCTTGGGTGAGTGATTGGACAGGCTGGAACTCTGAACCATACTAATTAGGGGAATTAAGACTGAATTAGGGGTCAGTAGGCTGGGCATTAACTGGCTCTGTCCCCACCCTTTACGTCCTCTTGGCTAAAAGTTAATCTTTCTGGGCTTGAATTCTTTATCTGTAGCCAGGTTTCTTCTAACATTCATTAATTCTGATATGCTATAAGACTGCAAAGTCCTTAAAAGAAAAGATTTTGTATCCATTTGTTTCTGTACTCCTAGCACAATGGCTCATACTAGAAAAACTATGAAAATTAATGTTAAATGATTATATACAAAAGGGTGGGACTTTCTTGACCATTAGTAAGGAGACTGTGATGGAGAGTCTACCCACTTTCAAAGTGGGAGCAAGACGAGAGACATTCAGGGATTCTTCTTTCTTTTCTTCCATTTTTCCTTGAAGGAAGAGGGACACATTTTATAGTGTTGTGTTTGTGACTTCAGTTCTCTTTCCTTTCTCACTTTCTATTCTACGAACATGGACATGGAACAAAGAGTAACCAGTAAAGTACCGGAGTCCTCTTCAAACACCAACAATGACAAATTGAACAAATTGTACAGCTGCTTTGCTCCACATGGCACAAGCTTCCAGGATTATATTTGAAGATTAAATGTTCATTGCTTGAACTCTTTCTACATGAAATTCTAGTTATTTAGAGAATCCCCACCCCACTAGCTGTAAACTAAATTATGTCTCAATCAAAACTCAGATGTTGAAGCCCTACTTACTAATGTGACTATGGGAAGATAGGGCTTTGAGGATGTAATTAAGGTTAAATGAGATCATATGGTGGGGTCCCAATCTACAGGATCCCTTGCCTTATAAGAAGAGAAAGTATAAGTGTGTTCTCTCTCTCCTTCTCTCCCTCTTTCTTCTTCCCTTTCTCCCCCTTTCTTAGTCTTGTTCTGGCTCAAAGAACACAGAGAAAAGTCTATTCCCCATGAAGGGAGCACTCACTAGAGAAAAAAAATAACCCTTTTGAAAACTTGATCTTGGACTTTCCAGCTTCCAGGATCATGATAAATTAATTTATCTTGTTTAAGCCACCTAATTCATGATACTTTGTTATGATAACACAGCTAACTTAGATGCCATCTCCCATCACAGAGGCCACATACACAGACATAAGATGATGTCAAATGAGAAGTGACTTTCTTTCCTATCCTCTTTCTTTCTTTCTTTTTTCTTTTTTTTTTTTGTTCCAGGGATTGAACCACTGAGCCACATCCCTAACCCTACTTATTTATTTATAATTATTTATGTTTTAGGACAAGTTTTTAGAGATTTGCTAAATTGCTGGCTTTGAACTTGTGATCCTCCTGCCTCAGCTTCCCAAGCTGCTGGGATTACAGGGATGCACCACTGTGCCTGATGAGCAATGGTTTTTTGGTGCCCAGAGACAGGGTATCATCACTAGAGAGCAGTAGGTAAATTGTTCAATGGTGTTGATTTTAATTCAAAATATGAAAGTTCTTAAAACACACACAAAACGATAACAACAACAACAAAAACCTTTGCAGGTTCAACATCACCTAATCTTTTGAAGGAGCTAGAAGAGATTATTAAAAATGACAAGGTATTTTTTTTTAAAGGAAGAAGAAAACATAAATTGCAGGGGGCAGGCTATGTTGCTGGTGTTAGAGCGCTTGCCTAACAATTCAATCTCCAGCACTGAAAACAACAAAACAAAACAAAACAGAAGAAGTAGAGAATAAGGGAATGGAAGAACTATTGAATAGCCCATGAGGATCAGTTTGTTTGCCTTTTTATTGTGTTGTCTAAGGCACAGGTCAAGAGAAGTGAATGTGAATCATATACCCAGCAAACTTACTTGAAACAACAACAACAAAACCCACCTCACAGTGTAATTACCATTCTCCCCTTCCATCCTTACTTGTTCCTCTATGTCAGTCTGATTTATGAACAGAATTAGTTGGTTTGCTGTCACTTCAATTTTACAGTTCCTTTAAATTATGGGAGACAATTTCTAGTATGATGAGGCCTTCAAACTTTTTATTAGGATTTGCAGCAAGGTATGACAAAGTGAGTGGTGTTGTCAGTTGTAGGAGATCTGGTTTTTTGAGTTATTTCCCTTTTTTAGCAGCATAGATCTGTTATTGGAAAAGAGGAATTTTGATGATTCCCTAGTGTGGCTGGGGAGAGGAAAAAGTTATGTTGTGATTAGGGGCATTGAGGGATTGCTGCTTGGGAAGTACAAAGAGAATAAGAAAGAGAAATATTTTTCTTGCTCTTTCTATGGTGGCCTAAGACTGACATTTTTGTTTTCTAAGTTCCTCATTAGGTTCTTTATCATCTTTATTGTTCATCTCTTCCACCCATTTTATGGATCCTCTTGTTGGCGCACCTAAGAACAATATGGTAGGGTAAGATTTCAGACCCCGGTACAAATTTGACTCAGCATCTTACTGGTCAGGTGACCTAGATCATACAGATGCTTATTCTCAATTACTAGTGCTCTCATGTATGGTGACAGCCATTCTTGTATGGATTTTTGATTCAGCTAATACTTCCTTCCTTCCTTTCTTCCTTCCATTCCAATATTCAACCTAGTTCTACAAAGGATGCAAAGTAGCTTTTGGTAACTTCTTCCTTAATGATGCCTCTTGCTTGGTACCACTCCCTTGGGTTTCCTAATGGACTTGCTCTCCCATCCTGGTTTTAGGGAATGAAGAGATGTGTAATTATATCTCAGCTATTGGTTAGAAGGGAAAAAAATGACCGAGGAAAACAACTTTCCTTAACAAGTGAAAATTGTTAGTGCACTGACTCTGAGGGAGTTCTGAGTCTTTATTCCTTTTTAAATAATTTTCCCTATCATCCTTATAAAAATCTCACCCCTACCTCTCCCTTCCCCATATCTTCTTTTTCTCAAAATTCACCAACCAATTTTTGAGACTGATTTTCTGTTTGGTGAGAATGTCAGTCAAGGCACATCACTCATTTGAAGGAAATTGATGCATGCTGAATGACTCAAGGTGTTCATCTCCCAGCTGAGCAAATGCATCCCATCACATTTGTAGTTTTGTTTCAAGTCTTGGAATAAAGAGAAAAGAGTTCCAAGTATACTACATTGAATTTCAGAACTAGAAAAATATGTTCTTTTAATAGATGATCATGAACACTTGTAAAATCCTTACTATGGACTACTTGCTATTCTAAGATTTTTACAACTAATTTCACATCTTTCAGTCAGTCCTCACAATGACATATGTGCTAAGTACTACTTATATTCAGTTTACAGTGTGGAATAGAAAGGTCACTTAATGTGCCCAAAGACAAATACTTTGCGGGCTCAAAAGCTAGCATGAAGACCCTGGCAATCGAGGCCTGTGCCCACATTGTTTACTATGGTGCTATTTTTTTTTCTCCCTACATCTTCTAAATGGGTAAGTTGAGTTTGGGAATGAGGGAATGAGGTTTGGGAACTTTCTCTTGGCCAGCATCTCCCAATATTTGTGGCCAAGTTTAGGGGATGTGAACTCATATATTCCCCAATCCAGTCCAGCAGCCTCACTGGCTCAATGTGCCACTGAAATACAAGACCTATCTTCCCATGTCCAAATCTCAGGGAGTTTCAAGCACTACCCTTGTAGTCTTTTTTTTTTTTTTTTTTTGGGGGGGGNCTACACCAATGTCCTCATGGTCACCGTGTCGGCTACCCTGGGGACAGGGACTGTCTTGGATTATCGCTGGCGTGATCACACGTCAGCGAGGGGTAGAGCAGGGGGTGGTACCAGGGATTGAACTCAGGGGCACTTGACCACTGAACCACATCCCCAGCCCTATTTTGTATTTTATTTAGAGACAGGGTCTCACTGAGCTGCTGAGCACCTTGCTTTTGCTGTGACTGGCTTTGAACTTGCAATTCTCCTGCCTCAGCCTCCCAAGCTCCCATCATTATAGGTGTGTGCCACCTTGCCCGGTGACCCTTTATAGTCTTTGATAAGCAGTGGCTGCTAGGTTTCTTTCATTTTTATTTCATATACATATTTTTGGATGGTTATATTGATAATCAATGCTGAAACTTTAGTAAATAATTGATATGATTTCACCATGAGTCTATTAAAAAGAAGAAGAAGAAGAAGAGGAACATACAACAGGATGGCATTTAGAAAACAATTCCACACCAGTGGCTGCATTAATTGCTACTTTGGATATCCCTGCTGTGAATTGAATGGAGCTACTTTGGATGTATTTCTTAGAAATAATCATCTTTATTACCTCTGCTCTAAGTTGCACAGTTTTCAGATTTTTAGAGGCAAATATCTTCACTAATCTCTTTCTCTTTCTGTTTTCATTTGATAAGTAATCCATTTCATTGTTATAACCATTTTTAATGCCCTCAGATTTAATTTATAAAGGGCACAGATATTATAGGACATTTTCCTCTTGCTCTCTCACCACATAACATCCTGTTAACTCTCCAAGTGTAACATTTTGAATATCATGTTTAATTCAAATATAGTCCATTATTTTATTAAAGTTGAGTTTTTATTCTTTGCATATCTCTAGGATTTACAAGAGCTTTATGAAAATGGCTTGTGTGGTACACAAATAAGAATTTCTTTTAGTATCAGTCATTTCACCAATGAGTGTTTAAGAAAAGCAAGATAAAATGTAGGTGATCAGGAGTACTTGTTGGTAGTCATGAACTACACTATCTATGCCTTTTAGAAAACAAATTTAAATACATTTCAGATTAATTTATGCTTTCCATATTCTCAGTTTCATACAATTCACATGATTGTCCTGAACAATTTCAAAGGCATATTTTTTTTCCCGTGGTTCCAGGTTGACCCCAGAAAAATAAAATTCAAGTAAATGAATTATCTGTGGTCTTTAAATCAATTAACATTCATCAGATAATGAGTTCCAAGTATGTTACATTGAGAAAAGAGTTCCAAGTATGTTACATAGTCCCTTGATATTGAACAAAGTCTTACTTGTATGTTACTACTAATGATACTGTACTGGGATTTATAATGGATGCAAAAATTAGAAGTATAGGTATAGAGTGGGGAAAAATACATAGTTAAAGCAAACTCTTAGCAAGCTTCGCACTGTTTTAGCAGTATAAATAACATGCCAATCTTTCCCACTTATTTCCTCTGCCTTGCCCCAGACACCCTGTGTTGTTTTTTGCTGAATCTTTTTTTTTTTTTTTATGCATTCTTAAGCTGTAGGAGCATGCCTGATTACAAACTACCTAGTATATGGTGAATTCACAGAGCTCTATTTTCCAACATTAGAATAAAATAGATCTCATTTGACTATGTTCTTAGGTAACACATGGGGACATCTCTAGGTTCCTTCTAGGGAAAAAGGTCTTAAATTAAAGAACCATCTAGGGGCTGGGGTTGTGGCTAAGTGGTAGAGCACTTGCCTAGCATGTGTGAGGCACTGGGTTTGATTCTCAGCACCATATATAAATAAAATAAAGGTCTATCAACGAATAATATTTTTTTAAAAAAAACTTCTTATTTTTAATATTTCTGTTAATATATATTGAGGTAAGTGAACGGGGTATTTAAGAACATGGTTTCTGGATCCAGACTTCCTGAATTCATACTCCAGCCACCACTGACCAGCTGTTGGACTGTGAACAAATTACTTAAACTTTGTGTGTTTCCATTTTCTCATTTTAAAATAAGACTAACAGTACCTGTCTTACAGGGTTTTTATGGAGGTTGAAGAGTATATATTTGTGACATAATGGGAATTATCCAAATATTTAGAAATTAATATAATTAGACCATTTTTAAGAAAGAGATTTCCTGGTAAAGTTCTGTAGGACTTCTGAATTAGCTAGCTCTTCTATCTCACACTCTGACTCTCATTCTGACTTAGGTTAGTAATGATTACTTAAAACAAGTTCATAATCATGTGCCCCACAGCATCCGCACGGCTGGCAAGCAAACCTTTGCCCTGATATAGCAACCCTCAGTTTCATTGAGCAGTATTTGTGGAAGGGGACTCTTATTTAAGCAGTTGATCTCCCCAGAGATGCTAGGATTACTGACATTTGGTTGTTGAGTCATTATCTTGAAAATCATCTAACCAAGAATATCTTCTTTGATATCTATGCATGAGAACATCTCTGAGGAGGTCCAGCAAAGGCCTCTAATTATTATAATGAATTTCTGTCTCTCTAAATACCAGCTCTGCTTTTGGAAAGGAATTGATCTCCATCATTACTATCTGTCACTTAGTGATAGATATTTTTGTGTGCTTCTTTGCTTTTAGATACCATTCAATGGTTGTGAAAACATTGAAAAAATAGCAGAAAATAGCTTACTTTTTGCATTTTAACTAAAATTCCATATTCTTTAGTGTGGATTGCCTCTATTTCCCACATCATACCAATTTATAATTGATATAATTTATCATTTATTTACAAAATATCCTATCTTTCTGAAAAATAACTAATTTTTATATAAACTGGACATAAATTTCAAGTAATTTGATGAAATAATCTCAAAACCCCATAAATTTATTTATTTAATGGGCATCTTACATCTAACCAAGAGTATCTACAATGCTATGAAGCTGAGGGGTGATGCTGACTGTGATCTATTCAGAACTCAAGGAATGCATTCAATAGTAAATGAGGAAGACAGCAAATAAGCAATCACAGCACAGCCTATGAACACGATATGTTGTGGGATTCTATGCATTTCCATTTTCAGTTGAGTAAATAGCAAATATTTATGAAATAGACCATCCTGGACATTGAAAAGATAAAGCAGGTTGGTTGGGAATTTACTTTGTACCTCATCTACTACAGTACAAAAATGCCAGGCAGGACATGGCCACATTGTCTGAAGTGAGAAGAGAACAATTTAGCTATCAAATGTGAATATAGCCTTTATTATTATGACAAAAGGTATATATAATGTGGCATTCAGTACATTTGCAATATTATACAATCAGCACCACTGTTTCTAGAGTTTTCAAAATTCCAAACAGAAACTCTACCCATCTGAAAATTAGTCTTAATGTAAAAACTTTTGGACTTTTCCCATTTGACCTTTCCATAAGATGTACTGATTAATTTACCATAGTTCCATTTAGCTGTTACAACTCTTCTCTGAATGTTCCAGAAATACCTATAAATGCTTGAACTTCCATTATTTCTTTGATATGATTTTATAACATCTGAAGTAATGAGTAAGCATTTTGTTGCAAGTAGTGCAATTTAATTTCCACTGACTACCTTTAACTGTACTGATCAGTAATTAAATATTTAGTTGTGTAGTAAATTAGCTATGCCATGTGATCATTGGAAAGTGGGTACTCCATTTACTGAAACATAAATGTTTTACAAGGTATTGTAATGTAACTAGTAAATTAATTATGACAGTTTAGGTTTCAGCTAATTAAACTCTTCCTTAGCATTTATTAATTTAAGATCTAAAGTAAAACAACTTTGACAGTGATAATAACTGATGTGATGGTTTTAGTTCTAGCAACCAAGGATAAAATCAGGAAAGAAGAATGCATGTATGTGTCTAGTTATAAATGGAAAAATCCAGTTTCCACTTGTCATCTTTAGGAATTTTGATTGGCAAATCTAAACTAGATTTAAATATTTATTGACAAGAATGACTTGGTGGTCAATGTCATACTCTTATTTAGTTAAACCATTTTTAATAGGAATTGACACCATTACTATAGCAAACAGTTGAATAGATTTTAAAGAGCATTATCAATGTGCCCACAACTGAAGTAGGCTTTTGCAACAACATAATCAAACACAATGAGCCCAGTTAATAAGAATTACTATGACTGGAAACAATTATGCTAATGTCAAATAATAAGAATAACTGATTATTTAGGTAATATAAAGCCAAGTCTTTTTGCTGGTAAAATTGAAGCACAGAACTATTTGGCGATATATATATTTTCAATATTTAGCTTTATAACTTTATAAAGTTATAAAGTTATTATAACTTTATAATCTCAATCATAACCTAGTGTTTTATTTTATTTTATATAATGGAAACTATATGTAAAAAATGTGAAGGTATGTCGAAGAAGATATGGATATATTTAGAAACTCAATCTTTATTTTGTTTGAGAAAAGACTATGATTAGATTGAGGAAGCATCAGGGTTGGAGTCTGAAATTCATTCCTTTGAATCAGCTTTGCCTTTTACTACCTACAAAAGGTACTTACATTTTCAGAGGCTCAGTTTTGTTTTTCTTTTCATCTGTAAAACAGGCATAACAGAAGCAAGTCACTAGCATAGAAATGCTGTAGATAATAGGTGCTCAAAAGTCAATGCATTTATTTATTCACTCAAAGAAGTAGTAACTAGAATTCCCATGTATGCCTAGTATATTCTCAAAGTAGCACAGACATAATTCATCCAAGTGCTCTTCCTAACACTGAAAAGCTCAGGCTAGTAAAGGAGGAAGGGAAGTAAGTAAATAGTTATGTAGTGTGATGTTGAATGTGTTCGTCCAAGTTGTGCAATAATGGAGGAACCATACATTCCATGGGATTTGGAGGCATGAAGGAAGTGCAAAAGAAGAAGTGGGATAGTAAGAATTCTCAAAGAGATAATACTCAGGACAAGTCTGACAGGATAAGGAGTTTGGAAGGAGAGGGGGTCATTCTGAGCAGAGGAAACAGTTTGAGGAAGACACAGAATCCAAAAAGAGTTGTGGTTTTCTGTGTAGCAGCATAAGGTTCATCATGGCCCCAGCAGAGTATCTATAGGAGGAAGGAGCAAGAAATGACTTTAGAAAGGTCAGCTGAAGCCAGATGGTGAAAGGCTTAACTTACCATCTAAGTGCTTTGGACTTTATTTGAGGAAGAATGGAATACCAAAATCACATGAGGGAAGATCATATTCAGATTTTAGTAAAAGTTATGTGATAGTACTGTGCAGAATGTATTAAAGATGAGCAAGAATAGAGGTCAGGGGTCACCTCAAGAGACTTTTGTAGTATTGCCAAACTTTAGTGTGCATCAAATCAGCTGGAAGTCTTGTTAAAACATAGACAGCTGAGCTCCACCCACAGCATTTCTTTGGGATTCATTTGGTATGGAATGGGGAATAAGGATTTGCATTTCTTAAGAAGTTTCCAGGTGATGCTGCTGATCTGGGTCCCTATTTTGAGAACCGCTGACAAAAAAAATAAAAAAAAGAAAGAAAGAAAAAAGGCAAGGGGCTGTTATAGTTTAGGCTTCTATGCCAAAGTATCATAAATTGGATACAAATATTTACTTCTCATAATTCTATGGGCTGGCAAGTCCAGAGCCAAGGTGCCAGTGGATTCAGTATCTGTCTTGTGTCTTGTTTGCAGGCAGCACTCTTCCCACTACAACCCTCTTATTATAAGGGCATAAAGCCATTCATGAGAGCTCCACTGGGAGGATCTTATCACCTGTCAAGAGTTCCACCTCCTAAGACCATTGCATTGGGGATTAGATTTCAACATATGAATTTTGGGAGGATACAAACATTTGCTCTATAGCAAGGCTAGCCACCATCTGCACTGAGGCAGTGAAATAGAAGAGATGAATGGCTGGGCTGGGGTTGTGGCTCAAGTGGTAGCGCGCTCGCCTGGCATGCGTGCGGCCCAGGTTTGATCCTCAGCACCACATACAAACAAAGATGTTGTGTCCACTGAAAACTAAAAAAAAAAAAAAAATTATTTCTCTCTTAAAAAAAAAAAGAGATGAATGGAATCTCAGTGTAGGGCCTCACTGATTAGAAACATGCTAGTAATACATTTTTCCCTGCTGAAATTTCATTTGGATATTTCCATGCCTTGGGCGATCCAAAATGCTGGAGGGCATTTAAAGTGCACTTGCTGGAGTAGAACAGGTAAAGGTGACTGTGGCTGTCAGTAACTGTTAATGCAGAAACAGCCTTAGGAGTTTTCTCATTCTGATTTCCTCCTTGTTTTAAATTCAGTTTAGAGAAGAAAGAGACTTGCCCAGTCACAGGGCTGGTTATCTAAGGAGATTGGTTTCTAGCAAGAGGTTTTGCTACAAAAGAATTCTGCACATTCCCTGTTCTTTCAGAGGTTAAGGTCAAAGGGAAACAAATCACATGGCTTTTTAGTTGTCTCACTGTTTCAATCTGTTGTAAAGTAAGCATATATTGTAATAATAATTCTTTTGGCTGGACAAGATTTTTGTCCTGTTTTTCCATAATTGGTGCATGTGAGTCTGTAAGAGGAACATGACCTCTTTAATTACCTTTCCTTGTAACCAAGGTTTCTTTTTCTCCTGGCCCCATTGTTGTTCTAGTGGAATGGGCTTCATCTGCTGAGAGTAGGAAAAAGGTTTTAATTGAGATAATTAACTCTGGGTTGGTTACCTAGGATTTAAAAGAGGCAGTTGTTTCTTCCAGAATGTGAGAGTATTACCTGATAGAGCCAACCACACTGTGTGTGATAATGAAGGTGGTTTGAGAAGAATTTTGTGCTCTTAATTAGGAAAGAGATGAGGTAGCCTTCTGTCAGCAGGAGGTTCAGGACATAGGTCTGAAATTGCAATGAGTATAATGGGATTACCTCACATCTGAAATTGTACTCTCACTAAAGGGGCACAAAGCCTACTCTGCAGACCTGAACTAGTGTGGGGTGGGGGGTCATTTGGCAGGATTGTGAAGAGAAAATTTATTAGGTAATTTGAAAGACTTTTTTTCTTTTCTGTTTGTCCGTGTGTCCCCAGTAGTAAGGGAAAAGATTATGAAATTATTTGCATCTTTCAAATATTGTGCTTCTAATGGAAGGGCTTTTGAGAGTTGTTTTGTATATGAGTCAGTATGTTCAGGATGCTCTAAATGATGTCCAGAATAAGTATAATGCACTTGTGTAAGCACTTGGTATGATTGCCTAATATTGCAGCTCATAAATGTTTACAATGATAAAATACTATTACATTAGTTACTGTGATTTCTCCCAGGTATAGAGATAGATATTGAGTAGATATTGAATACAAAGAGTGTTTTCAAAGCATGTATAGAACTTTGAATGCATTTTCATTTCAAAGTGGGAGCAGGTTTGAGTTAATTAAGCACTAGGAACTTTACATGAGCCACCAAATTAAGTAATATCTCTCTTTGCTTCTGTCTTCCCACCCCTCCTCTCCCTATCCTCTTTCTGCTCCCGCTCTGTACATGCATATTTTCTCTCACCCTTCTCCCTCTCACTTCTCTCCCATCCATTTACAAAAGCCTGTGTACCTGTTTACCAAGAGATATGTAAAGCTTTGAGTATACCAGGACAGATAAGGTAGAACATTTGCCCTTAAGGAATTTACATTTGAATGTAAGAGGTGGGCAAGTTAATATTTAACCACAAAGCAGTTTGTATCACCAAGCAAAACCAAGAGTTTTGCATACACCAAAAAGGAACACATAATTATAGCTTGGAAATAGACAACTCTCCACAGAAAATATCGAAAATGAATTAGTCCTAAAGAACAAATAGGATTTAGATAGGCAGGACAGAGTAGGACAGTATTCAAGATGAGAAAAATAGGGAAGGCAAGGGGAGAAAAACATTTTAAAGAGCGTGTCTAGTTATTTTTGTTGGAGAATAGAGCGTAAAGAGGATACTAGGAGGTGCATCTGGAAGAGGACAGTTGGGCCATCTTGGGGAAAGCCTTGCACTCTGTGGTAGTCAGGTCCTAATTTCACAAAAATAAGGTAAATATGATATAACTAGTTCCAAAACCACTTGGACAAGAAAATAAGTGTAATAAGGGTTAAAAACACAGATTCCTTCAGGGTTTCAAATTCAAACTTGATTATTGTTTATTTTTGAGCAAGTTATTTTGTGTTGCTGTACCTCACTTGTCTCATGTCTAAAAATAATGATCTTCTCCCTTCATGATATTGTTATAAGGACTAAATTAAAGAGTGTATGTGAAGCTCTTAATATATTATTATATTAAGCTATTATTTTGAACCTATGCTCCTGTTTTTTTTTTCCTCCTCCTTTCCATTGTCACTTCAGTTAAAAGAATTTTAAGCCCTTATATGCTCTAGAACCGAACCAGAAAACAGCACTCCATTCAGTGTCTTGTGAGCCTTTACTATATGCTAGGGTGTATGGAGATCTCTGGCAGTACAGAGCTTAATAGGAGCCCAATATGTAAATGAGAAATTGTACTACCATATGGCCATGCTATAGTGCAGACTCTATATACAGTGCTTTTGGAACCCAAACCCATTACTATACTTTAAGGGCTTGGGATCAAAGAACATATTTGTGTTGTCTTATGATAGAGTTACAAGAGACTTGGACAGAGAGAGTTTGGCTTTAACTCAGCACATTAATGGACAATGAGGAATTTATATTGTATGTAAATCAAGGGTATAAATTGGGGTTGTGTATATAACTGGTATATAAGTATATAAGTATATAACTGGGTTGAGGGTAAAGAGAATAGGAAGTCTATCCCCGGGGTTGTATGAGTATGCAAGAAATTCAACTGTATGGGTTTCATCTAGGAAGGCTCCCTGTAGGAAGTGAGGTTCTAAGTACTTTTTTTAAAGCCTGGAAAAGAATGCACATTCAGCTAAGGGGAGCGGGTTATGTCATGTCTTCATGAAGTTGGGCACTGTTTTCAAGAAGGCAGAAGGAGATGTAAGGTAAGGCAACGGTGGCAACCAAAAGGAGGCAGATTTTAAGAGGCTGATGAAGGAGGCTTTATTGAGATGTCATTCCTAGGCGGAACTCTATCAGACCAACAGAGCAGATAGGAAGAGGGTCTGGGAGAAACCGCGTGGGGGCTCAACCAGACTGGAATTTTATGGGGCTTATGGCAGGAAGGGAAGGGCTTGGGACAGGAAAAGGGATTTTTAGAGTCCCTTGTCCCAATGGAGTTGGTCAGGGGAACTGGCTGAGATCCAGGATTGACCAGGAGACCCTGCTGATTAACAGGCGGTTCTGTCAGTGCCTAATTGATGTTTCTTTCGCTCTTGGGCTGCTTGGTGCTTTGTTCCTAAGTCACCGCCACTGACCTGACAGGAGACAGGGAGAAATGAAGAGGTGAAGAGAGGCTGTGAGAATATACCCTAAAGAGAACCTCAAGAGGCAAGATAGGCCGAAAGGATGCACATGGGCAGGCTTCAGGTGTGTTGGAGACATCTAGAAAATGACTTTAGACTCAAAGTAGGTAATATAGAGCCTGGACTCTCCAACTGACCTGAGAGGCTGATAAGTGACTGGTTTTTTTTTGTTTGTTTTTGTTGTTTTTTTTTTTTTGGTGGGGGAGGTGCTGGTGGTGGACTTTGTACAGCAGAGAGAAAGCTGTGATAGTTTCGGGAAGAGGTAGACTTACAGTAAAGGGAAAATGGGAAGGAAACTAGCATGAGCTGGTCACTAGTTACACTGAGCACTTACTTTGTAGCAGGTACAATAATAGATACTGTCTATGTTTTGTTTCATTTCATCAGCACATTAATTTGGTGGGGCAGGTATCATTATCCATATTTTATAGGTGGGAAAACTGAATTTCATTTGAAACACTCACTCAAGACCATAAAGTAAGTTTGAAAGAATCCGAATGAAGTATGCACAATCACAAAGTGTTAATTCAGTGTTTCCACTAAGCCACACCATGTCCTCTTCCACCCATTCATTCAGTAACTAATCACAGAGCCCTTACAGTGTGCTGGACACTGCGCCATTGTGTTGACATTTTCACTGGGTGCCTCCTATCTAAGACTGGAAACCACTTTTCTGTGTTTTCTCAAATGTTCAATAGACTTTTGTGTAGCTATTCAATGTTAAGTTGAATCGAAATTTATAGTTCAATCATTACCAGGTTATTACAGGCTATTCTTTTGCATTCACCAAGAAAACACAAGATTTAATATTTGACATTGTTTTATTAGTTTCTTTCAGCTATTTTCTGTTTATTTGCAGTATTATAAAAAAGATGAAAATAATATTGATGATAATAATAGTGTTCATAATAACAGAGCAACCTTTTATTAAACACACAGCCTATGCCAAGCCTTGTGTTAAGGAATTGCTTTATATTATCTCATTTAATCCTCATCAAAAGTGTGTGCCTTAAAACTATTTATTTTGGGGCTGGGGTTGTGGCTCAGTGGTAGAGCGCTTGCTTACCATGTGGGAGGCACTGGGTTCAATCCTCAGCACTACATAAAAATAAACAAATAAAATAAAGGTATTATGTCCATGAACACCTAAAAAACAAAAAATCTAAAAAAAAATATTTATTTCATGTGCGTGAAAATTTAGGCCTCGGGATGTTAAATGACTTCTTTACTAAGACTATGCAGACAATAAGTGGCAGATCTGGATCTCAAATCCCAGGATGTCTTCCCAAAAATTATAGATTCTTAACCATTGGGCATTATGGCCTATTTAACAGAAAAATGCTTTTCAAGTCAGAATTATGAGTAGTGCAGGTTACTCTAGCTCCCAGTTAGTCTGAATTAGTTAATTTTCACTCTGATTCATGCTCTTTGGAGTTGGTTGTGCTGTATTAAATGCCTTTACTAAAATGAGATAGTTCCATTCTCTTCCTTATATAGGAAGGGAGGGAGGGAGGGAGGAAGGAAGGAAGGAAGGAAGGAAGGAAGGAAACAAGAAAAACAAAACAAAACAACAACAACATGTTCTGCTGCATGACTTAGACATCCCATAACACACATCTACTGAAACACTGATTTGCTTGGACAGAAAATGTGAGATTTAATTTCTTCTTTGTTATAGAATATTTTTCTTAAGAAGTATTGAATGTTGGTTTCCCTTTCTCTTTGTCTCTTGCTAACCTACCCAGGAGTAATAGTTGTGGGTTTTATTTTTGACATGAATCTGGAAAGACAAAAATAGCACAAAAGATGCTAGAAATAGGAGCATAAAAGAAGGGATATTGGTGTCAAGGCTGGGGCAGAAAATGGAGAAGGGGATTGTGCTTTTGATGTTTTATGTTCTACACATCCAGTATTTGAGATTCAAAGTGAAAGGGAAAATAACTGGAAGGGGGCAAATGATTAGTTTGCAGAAAACCCAGAATAGTAATTAAAATTATTTGAGAATATAGAGAAATAAATGACAACAATAACAGCTAACATTTATTGTTGTGTTATGATGTTCTGTGCCTTAAGCAAAATACTTAACATGGGAATAATTCATTTGATCTTCTCAGCACATGTGGGAAGTAGGTATAATTGCCATTGCTTCGTGGATGAGGAAGTAAATTTCGGAGTAAGAAAATAACCCAGAAAAGACTACCCAGCTAACGGGGCTGGAACAAAGTGCATTTTTATCTGGCCCAAGTGTTTTGCCCCCTGTTTAACATCTTGACTATCAGAGTGAGTCCAGCCTAAGAGTATGAATTCTACCCCAGTGTCTTTCTAGCCCAAGTCACACCTGTGCCAAATCCTCACCTTAGAATTATGGATTCTAATTCTCAGCCTTGTGATGGTGTGCATGCATCAGTAATGACAGAGCTTGGTGTTTGAGGTTTTTGGCTGTTTTATTCAGCTGCATGGCTTTCAGCACAACTCTTTTCTGAGGCTTCTCTCTCTCACACATGGAGGAAAACACTATGAAGGTTTCATAATATAAATAAATACTATCTTCTACTTCATTAGTGTTCAAGATGTAAAATATAATGTGTTTTTTAATGAAATATTCCAAAGAAGGTGCTCAAAATGTCATCTATAGGTTTCACAATGTGATCCTTATCAGCATTTTACTCTGGGAAAATTCATAGGCACATGCAATGACATCTATAGTTCTACCCAAAGAGACAGGTCATCTGCCTTTACTAATAATAATCACCTTTCCAAGACAAGTTCTGATACGTGACACGAACACAGTAAAGCTTCCTAAAATAACATCTTTATTAAATAAATGCTGTATGCCTTTAGGGGAATTGTAGAGCACATTGTATAATCCTCTGCTTTGCATATTGAAATTCAACTGCTAGACCTTGAAGAAGAAATTCAGGAAACATCTTAAAGTGGAGAATGACCTTCACATTTTCATAAAATAAATGATTAATGTGGGGACCATTAATTCCATCCATACTCTCTTCCCCAAACAACTCTATCCATCCTGAAAAAGGCCTTTTGCTTTCAAGGATAAATGATACATATTTTTAATACAATTATGAACAATCAGGTATGCAATTTATATTTTTATGCATAATAAAATACATAATTAAACATCACTCCATAATTAATCAAGGCATTAAAACTTGGAAGTGGCAAGAAGCTATTTTGTTGTAGCATCCTGAGTTGGGGAGATTGTTTATAAATAGTCTTATGTTATTAGGACTGTTTTTATTCCTGTCTCATTTTCTCCAGTGACATTACGTAGGTCAGTCTTGATTATATACTGCATTTGGATATGTGCTTTAAAGCAGAGTAATCAAAGGATACCCTTCTAAGCTGTTCAGATACAATCTAAGGAGAAAAAGTTTATTCCAGATATAATGCTGATCCATTTGAAAATAATCAGCTAGAATGGCTTTCACTACAGATATTGATATGTAGGTCCAAGTTGCACCAGAGATAATTCATGGATTGAAATAATACAATAGAAAAAATAGGAAATAAGTCATTTTTTTTTTGGACTGGACAGCAAAGATAAAAATAGAACTGTCAGATTCACCTAGCCTATACATCAGGTCATCTATGAAAAGCAAGTAGTTCATCATAGTTTATACAGTCAGGCTGTACTGAAAATTTATTAATGATATTCTAGGCAATATTTGCCATGTTCTCTGCTAAGCAATTTATATCTACCCACTTTTTAAATCTTCACCTCAGTCTTGTGAGCTAAATATTGCTATTGTTGTATTATATCTGAGGCACCTGAGGCACAAAGAAGTTAGTGATCTTCATGTATCTTATAGCATGATCTGCTTTAGGACTAAAAAAAAAAGAGTTAAAAAACATAAAAGGAATTGCATACAGTTCTTGTTTTCTGCATGTATAAGAGATGGGTGCTTTTGGAAATTGGTAGGGTTTGAAGTTAGGGTTGATACCATGATAAAGAGGACTTGGCACATAATAGACGTTCTATACTATTGAATGAAATTGAGGATTTCCAACATACTCTCAGCTGCTTGCCTCCTGAAGGAGTCAGAATGTCTGAGCTGATGATTTTACTAAAGAAAAAGAAAAAACTTTGTATTACCATATCTGTCAGGGAGATTGATGGATATGTGTTGAGAAAAGGTTCACAGAGCTGCCCTCATCAGTGATAATCATATTCCTTATTTTCAAGCAATGCCCCATTTGATAGCTGATGTCAGCAGATATTGATTGTGTTCTGAGAACCTGTAAGTGAACCCTACAGGGAGTCTACTGAACGCAGAAGCTCTTCAGAACACAGGCAATTTGGGGATAGGTAGGTTGGACTTAACTCCATCTATTTTATTCCTTTTTCTACAAATGTTTCATGTGTCTTGCAGGTGAGCGTATTGTAACAATACATTTCTAGATGTCTTTGGTGTCTATCCTTATCCTACCGCTCTGCTTCTGTATTTTTAACCTCTCTGGGTCTTCTGATATTCTTCAAATATACCATCTACTCTTAAAACCATTTTGGGGGGGTTATTATCCCCACTTTTTGTGGGGAGTTCTTAAATATTCCTTAAAGCTCAAGTCAAATATTACCTTGAAACCAGTAGTTCACTACTTCTGTGCTCTCTGCCATCCTTCTTTCATATGTGCAGATTCATGTGCACATTTTTCCTCATGGTAAATCCAAACAAGGAGGGACAGAAGCTAGACCAGGCCCTGCATGGAGGAATGGATCCAGGCCTGAGGTATCTCTTATCAGTAAATGAGACAGTGGTTTCTGAGCCTGTGAGCCTGACCAGGTCATTCATTCATCATGATTCAGTGCCTAACACCTGGTTAGTGAGTGGATATTACTGGCCCTGAAAAGAGCTATACAAGAAGGAGACACACATGCTAAGAAGCACATGGCGATTCAAACACTATTAGGAATCACTGCTACCATGAGGAAGTCTGAGTTTCTACTGGGTTTTCAGAAAATAACTGAAGGGATCTTAGACAAAGTAGTGTTAGTACCAGGAAGTTGTTACCTTGGAATTTTCCTGTAGATTCCAGATGTTAGGCCATGTACTCTAGCTCTTAAACAGATGCTACTAGACTTAACCAAGTTACAGCTCTATTCTGAGAACTGGAATGTAGGAGAATGAGGGAGAATTAAAACTTGAAACCATGGTCTTTCTTCTCAATGTGGGTGCTTGGGTTGGCACCAGGGCAGACTGGGAACAGCCAGTGTAGATAGCTGACTGGTGTTCAGATCCCCCACTTAGGACCCAGAATGGTTTAAAATACTATTTGCTTTGGGTTCCTTTTGGCTGGGAATTATCTTTTTGCATAGTAACTCTGTCACTTTGTAACTGTGTGACTTTGGACAAGACTCTTAACCTCACCAAGGCTAGGTTGCTTCATCTAAAGTAGGGAATAATCTTAATAACTTCTCTAGGTTGTTCTGAGTGAATGAGTATTTATCTCATTATGCAGTGTTTCAGTTAACGCTGATATCATCATCATCATCATCATCATCATCATCATCACCACCACCACCACCACCATCACCACCACCATTGCCATTACCATCATCAATATTATTACTGTTCATGATGAGACGGATTTTAGCTGTGCCCTTTTCTAGGGCTTAGGGATTGCAGAGGCAGGAACATGAATTCACTCACTCCTCCATTATGGCACTCACAGCCCATCTTTATGTCAGTGCTATGAAATTTATTCTTGTCTGGATTATTAGATTTTAAGTTCAAGTTAGCAGTACTTGATACAATCAGGGTATGTTGAAGCAAAAAACAAAAAAAGTCCAAAATTTGTAGGAAAAAATAAAGCTTGGGGGCCGGGGATGTGGCTCAAGCGGTAGCATGCTCTCCTGGCATGCACACGGCCCTGGGTTCGAGCCTCAGTTCCACGTACAAATAAAGATGTTGTGTCCACCGAAAGCTAAAAAATAAATATTAAAAAATTCTCTCTCTCTCTCTCTCTCTCTCTCTCTAAAAAAAATAAAATAAATAAAGCTGATTCCTACTTTATTTTATTTTCTGAGATTTATTAGCTTAAGTAAAGGAAACATTAAGCAGCACTTGTGGCATAGTAGTGATAATTAATGTGAGACAGTGTGCTGTGATCACATGATACTACAGACATTTTTTCAGGGCCATTTTGCATGTTTGTGTGCTCTCTGCACCTCTCACCAAATCACATTTCATTCTGTTAAACAAACTAACCCTAGCTCTCCCTCTATCTACCTCTTATTTATTTCTTCCACACTAATTAATCTATGAGGAAATAAAACAAATGGCATATGACAGATGTCTTCTAAATTGTCATAACTGGTAAGAGAGTCATTGTCTATTTTCTCATTATAATTAATTGAATCAGTGTTCAACTAAGAGGTATGTGGTCCATTGATTTCAATTTCACTTGCCATTAAATGTTGTTGTCTATCCTTGGTAGAGTCCTAGCTTTAGTGATCATAAGCAGGAAAGCATCTGCCTACCTTGTTATTTTCTGAAAAGGTAATGTATGACCACAGAGCCTGCAAATCTGTATTCATAAACATTGGCATGTGAGAGCTGTTGTGTCAAGAACACTAAAATGTGATAAATATTAATTTCTAGGTGCATATTTTGTCAAGGATTTTTAGATCAGAATTTCATGTTTTTATTTTTGCCCTTGGAGTCTTCCAAGTAATAGAAATGAAATGCTGTGGTCTTTAGCAGGGTTGTTTCCATAAGCAGAGGTCTGCCAATGTTTTATTTTTCTACATGATGAGATTCTACCCTTGGTTACTACAAAGCCCTGTTTTCTGCCGTTTCACTACACAACTCTGATTTTTATAGCTATATAGAGCAAGAATATGCAGTTCTTCTTTGATTTCACTTTTAGAAATAAATATTCACTTTTTAAAGCACAAAACACATGAAAATGTCATAGATAAGTATAAAGATAGGCAACAAAATTCTAAGGACACTAACATAATATGTATAAGCTCTTAAAAGAAAAAGTATTCAAAGGTTATGTATTTTAAAAGCTCCTTGTTCATATAATAGAGTCATTGATCATTGTTTTGTATCTTGTTTGGAGTGAGCTGCCAAAAGAGCCATCTAAATTGGTGACTACTGTGGTACAAACTCTCCTTTGGCCTGTGGATGTTTGAAAATGGAGATTAAAATGCTCATGGGAAGCCTCCCATTTGAATTTGAATTTTAGTCCTTGATCTGTCTTCCCTAACTAGCTGCAAGACTTGAGCTGAGACACTTAACCTCCCTGAGCCACATTTTATTCATTGTGAGATATAGATAGCAATACCTACTCCACAAGCTTGTTGGGAGGATTACCAGATGCAACATTGTAAGTAGGCTTAGTTGTAAGGGCTCTGTAAAAGGAGCTCTCCTTGCCTGTGACATACCAGTTCTAACTTGGTTGCTTATGTCCTGTGTGATTTTGGTCTTATTTACCTATTTCTTTTAAAGGATTGCCTTATATTGAATAGGCTCCTAGTCATTATGAGTTCTGTAAAGTCACAGTCTTAATCCTGATGTTAAGAAAGGAGGTACTGGGAACTGCCTATATGATTTGTACCCTGTCTTTGCCTGCCTGGTAAGGAGAGGGAGGAATTGTGTCACATGTACAAAGTATAGATGGACTGTTTTCAGAGAATCAGAAAAAAAAATTGCATTAAAACTAAATTCAGCATGTTTATCTGGAATGGTTCGGGAAGTGATATGGAGACAGGGTTAAAGTGCTAGCCCTGAAAAGAGGGTAGGAAGAGAGGAAATTGGGGTGTGCATCCTTTATTCCCTCCTCACAGAGAAATGTTGGAGAAGTAATCCATTTGTATAAGGCTTTTTGTCCTTATCTTGAAAATGGAACAAAGATGCATAAATTCTTCTAAAGATTACATGGGGTACACATAGAAAGGAGAATATGTAATACATGCAACATGCTGTACGTACTTAATTGTTTGTGTTCTTCTGTTTATCATCCTGTTCATTTCCATATAACTGGCCATCAGGAATTCCCTGCCAACAATCCCACACTTATTTGATAAAAAGGTTTCAACCAAAGAACCACAAGAGTTTGGGATCCAACTCTTGAAATTAATTAGGATGGAGTGGTGTTGCTAGGGAGATCCTGTGGAGGAGAGAGAACCACTGACATAAAAGGCTCTTCTGTGTTCTGCAGTGAATGTGATTTCTCCTGATTGCTGAATGGCTAGTCTGTTAATCATGTACCCTGGTTAGTACTCTGGTTTGCAGAGCAAAATAGGGAGGCAGCCAGAGCAGAATCATGGTCATATCAGAGAGAATGGCTTGCAAGGAAGTGCAGGGAAATCAATATTGCTGGAATATAATGTGCATTGGAATAGCAGGGGGTGAGTCTTGAGCAGTAAACAGGGGCCAGATTATGGAAGGCTATGGTAAATGGTGAGTCATTGGAGGATTTTAAATTCCAGAGTGACGTGATCAGATTGGCAGCAAGATCACTCTGTCAGCAGTGTGGAGAATGAGTTAAGGAAAGGAGTATAGATTCAAGATGGGCCACTGCCTTACTGCAGAATTCTCTGTGGGATTCTAAGCCCTGATCTAAGGCAGTAGCATGAGACAAATCTGGTTTTGTAAGATATTTTAGGGGTTAAAGTTGTCAGACTTGATGACTGCCTGCATATAGGAGCTGAAAGAGAAGTGGCATCCACAATCATTCTCAGGTTTCCAACCTGGCACATCAGGTCAGGGCTGCTTCTGAGATTGCAGACACCCTCACTTCCATGACACTTTTCCTAAGTCCAACATGACAGGAAGAAGTCACTCCTTCTGCACCATTTCCATTTTATTCTTGTTTATATCATCACTTATTGTGTGACTCAAAATTATTTCTATTTGCATGTACAGTCATATCCCCCAACTAAATCAAGGTGAAGACCTTGTTTAATACATCCTTGAATCCTCATGAGGGCTGGCAAGTGTTTTAAGTAATATGTGCCAGTTGTCATTTCACTAGACAAAAAGCTGGGCAAATGCCCCATTTCTTCTAGCTACGGATTAAATATTTTTAAAGATATTTGTTTTAGGATTATCTACTTTGTAATACCAGTCTGCCCCATTGTTTCATTCATAAATAACTACTTTTATGCTGTTTTCACCTCTTAATTAGTTCATTGCTCAGAATCCCTAGATCATGGCTTATTGGTATGCTGAAGAAAAGTTCAAAATCATTTTTTTGTTTGTTTGTGGTGCTAGGGATTGACCCCCCAGCCCCCAAATTATTGTTATATCTGGGATAAATTAAAGCTAATGTCTCCCTTCTATTCATATACATACACACACATATATATATATATATATATATATATATATATATATATATGTAGGAAGTAGATTAATGTAACAGAATCTATTTAGTTTGAACAGCTGTTGGCTATAGGTTAGCACTCTCATTTCTAAAAGGTGTCTACAAGTGGTTCTGTTATCTGTGTTTTGAAGAATTCTGATTTGTGAAAAGCAGTTCTGCAGAGGTGATGGACTTTAGTGAGAGAACAGCTCTTGACTGTAACACAGGAGCCTGGAACATAGATGTTGTTCTGCCCCAGGCTGTCTGTACAGCCTTGGACATTCTCTTCACCTTTTGAGTTTCAGTGTCCTCATGTGTCAGATGAGAGTGTTAGACTGTTAGATAAACAAAGCTCCCCAGTACCCCAATGCTGAATGATGTGTTAAAGTGAGCTAGGTAAATATGGTGCAATCCCTAAGGCCCTGTGCCTCCATTCCAGTGTGCCACCACCATCTCAAGGCAAACCTGATTAGGCCCAGGAACTGAAAATGGAGGATAAAAACAAAAAACAAAAGAAACAGACCTTGTTCCAGAGGTTTCCTGGAAGCAGCTTGTGCGAGCAGGTGAACAATGGAAACTGAAGGGATCTGAAGGGCCTGGCCTTGGAGAGCAGGTGGTCATCCAAATGGTCAGATGGTGTGGGGGATGGGAGGGATGGTGGCCACAGCAGGCAGGCAGTGAAAGGCAAAGAAGGAACCCAGGGGCATGCCATGCTCAAAGTCAGAATCATGGAAGTCTGTCAGGAATTAGCAGGGTCCTGGCCACCTGCCTGGGTTCACGAGCAGGGCAGAGATTAACAAGGGAGAAATGGGAAGTGGGGGTGGGAACAAGAGAAAACAGAGTTCCAGTTTTAGAGAGCCTGACATATTAGGCAGGTCTCCAAAAGAGAGATTCGGGCAGAGAGGAGCAAGACAGAAGGCGAGTTCTCAGAACTGGGGCACCAGGTGGGAACTGAGTTGCGGGAGCCCAGTTATAAAGAATAGGGACAAAAGGTCAGAGCTAGACTAACGGAAGGTGGGTTAATGAGGAGGCCTCCAGTTTTAGAATGTGGGCTACCAATTTAAGGTCTCTTCTAATCCTCGGCTTTTAGGTAGCAATGATTTTTCTGCTGCTGCTTCCCACCTGTACAACCGACACAGGCAGTGTCCTTACCTATCTCACCCTCTCCTCTCCCCACTTCCTCTCTGTTTCCATCAGTTTCATTGAGAATTTACTAGGTTAAAAGTATCAATGAGTAATGAGCAAGGAGAGCAAGAAACAGAAAAGGGGTCACAGTACAACGTGATACACGCTGCAGAGAGGAATACACCAAGTACAGAGAGCATGAGGACTAAGAATCCAGTTCCACCCAGGGGAAGTGAGGAAGAGTCCCAAGGGGAACATTCTCTGAACAAAGCCTGAAGGGCAGGGAGCATTTTGTCAGGCAGACAGTTGTTCCAAGGGCAGACCAGGCAGAGAGAGAAGGTTTGCGGGTAGACCTGAGTTCAGCCAGGTATGGGCACCATCTGGGAATAAATGGTTAAGGGTAGTGACAGCTATGGCCCTGGGGGGAATTTGCAGAGATCAATGAAGGAAGTCACTAGGGAATTTTCAGAAAGCAAGTGAACTAGAGTTGACTGTAGGGAAAATAATACTCTCAGCAGAAAAGAGTAGAAAATGGGGGACTAGTATCAGTGAGACCACCAAGGAGGCCATTTCTTCTGGTCCTGGAAGGCAATAACAAGAAGGAATCATGGCTGTGACAATGGAGAAGAGCAGGCACCATTTGATGGAAGTTAAAAAAACAAAACAAAACAAAAAAAAAAAACAAGGGACCCACAAAGATGCATCTGGAATAAGTCAGATGTAATTTGCAGGAGTGAGGAGCTGATAATTAGGGAATAGGGATCAAGTCATTCGTCACATGTCACCCTCTTAATGAGGTTCTCCCTGGTTACATGCTCAATGCTATCCTCACCACATGTGGAACCTCTTTCCTGACTTTTGTATTGTTTTTGTCCTCCTTTATACTTTCTTGTACTTATCATATTACATATTTTACTTTTCATGTTTATTGATCGTCTCCTTCCACTAGAATGTAGCTCTGAGAGCAAACATTTGGTCTTTTGAGATCTCTGTTTTATCCTTTCATCCCTGTACATAGAGTACTCCCTGGGATACAGTGAACACTAAATGTGCAATGATAAAATCGAAGCACCAGCAGCCATGGACCAAATCTTACAGTAAGGCAAGACTTGAAATCATGGAATAATGTCTCCTTCATTTTACGTAGGACAAAACTGATTTTCCCAAGGTCAGGGACAGAGCATGTCAGGCAGAGATAATAGGAAGTGAAGGGCCTGTCATTGTGCAGGGCTTGGCCTCCCAGGGACTGACTGGCATGCAGGGAAGGGAATAAGAGTGAAGATGCTCTGGACTGGCTGTAGAAGGACACCCTAGCTTACAGGCCAGTCCTGATGCCACCAAGCAGAAACTGACCAACATAAAATAAAAAAGCAATCTGATGTTTTTTTGTAACTCAAACTATTGCTTCATTCTTTTTCCAAGAACTTTTGAACTTCACTTTTTATTTATCTGTAAATCACTCTTTCTCCCCTTTATTGATCTAGGAATAAAGGGACGTTCATATCCTTTGAACCTAGTCATCATATGTCAACACTGCTCTTTTTTCCATAATATAATAATGTTTCTGTTTTCTTTGTTTCTCTCTCAGTAAACACCAACAGTCATAAGAAAGCAATAAGCCATTGGTCTATAACATGTGAACTACATATTTTTCTTATCTAGATGTATTAAAATATTCTAAAAGATTGAGGATGTGGAAATTATCTGAATGTTTAAATAACCTCCTTATATTTTACCAGGCTGTAAATTTGTTAATTCTTTCCTTCTTTCCTTTCTTCCTTCCTTCATTTATTCTGTCATTCAACAAATATTTCCTTAGTACCTAATAACTTAGATGGCTGAGTTATTTGGGACCAAAATATAAATCAGGGAGTTTACAGCCTGATGAGGGAGATAGGAAATAAGATAAAAACAAAACTTTCAATAGTTCAATATAGTCATATTTTACTTATTTATAAACACATTATTTAAAATGTATTTATTCAGTAACTATGCATCCAGATACTGGGTTAGGCAACGGTAGATCCAGTAGGAAATGAGGCAAACACAGCCTCTGACTTCATAGAGATTCCATAGAAATTGGATGACTTTGGTATAGGCATCAATGGCCTGGGGAATAAGGGAAGGACAATATTTGAATTGATCTCTGAAGGCTGAAAGACATTAATGAGGTCAGGAAAGGTGGAGATGGGGAGAAGTTAGGCAGAAGGAACACGTATGAAGGCTCTGAAAAAATAGAGATATGTTTCACTAAAAGATCAAAAGGTCAGAGTGTACGGGAGCAGGTAAGGAATACCAGAACTAAGTATGAAACAAAGAATATATCATGCAGAGTGTTACAGACCACATTAAGGATTTTGCCTTTCTTTTTCACAGCAATGGGAGGTCAGTAGAGCTTATAAAGACAGGAAAGTAAGGATAAAATTTTGAAATTTTGAGATTGGATCGGAGTGTAGCAAATGTATGTGCAGTGGAAATAAATAAAGATTGCAAATTGAAGAAATATTGAATAAAACTTCCAAAGAGATATAGTTCTTCTTGCTGAGAAGATTGAAGAAGTATTAGTGAAAGAGCTGGCTTTGGACTTGGGAATTGAAGAAGAGGTAGGATTTGGATATGCAGAAATGGGAACTGGACTTTTCAGTGGAATTCTCTACAGAAGGTCAACATGTAGAAAGTCAGGGAGAGGGGAAATCATAGGTGATGAATGGAGAATAATAAGTCAATATATGGCTGAAGCATAGGAGAGCTACCTGAATTATTTGTATGGAAAAGTAAAAGTGAAGAATTGAGAATTGTAATTGAGCTATTTGTGTTTTAATGTGTGAGCAAACAGAGGAGTTGTTGAGAGATTTTTGAGCCTGCAAATTCACAATCATTGCTGTTTTCCGGTAGATTAATCAGGTAGGGAAGTATAACAGGGATTAGAAAGAAGTGAAGTTGGAAGGAATGAGAAGAGTTGGGTGTCCAGCACAAAAGATTTGACTGTAGTCCATGGAGGCTTAAATGAGGGTGGTAGTTGGAATGGACAAGAAGTGAAAGATATGATGGTAGGAAAATTAGTAGGACTGGACCACTGATTGGCTGTCAGAGAGACAACATAGGTTTATAAACTTCAGCATTGCCAATACTTCATTTTATTTGGTTTTTAATACGACTCTCTGAGATAGGTTATAAATTTGGTGCTCTGGCATGACTGATAACCACATGATATCTTGCCCACATGCCATGAATAGCTGTGTCATTACTGAAGCAGTATTTGGGTGGCTCCCAAATGGACTGTGTTTTAAATGTTAACCTACTAACAAATTATCTCCATGTCCTATTAGCAATCAACTGAACCATCTGTTCCTACCAAAAGAGGATATGTTTTGGAAAATGAACTTGAAAATGGTGAAATATTAGATATTTAAAAAACCCAGACTGAGAACATTACTTTATGGCACTGCATAATCTAGCAAGAAGTAAATAAATAAATTAATAAAATAGAAAGGGAGCAGAGTTAGTGGTAGCGGAATTCTTCCTTTTTGTTATATAGAAGTATATCCAGTAACATAAAATGTAATATATAATAAGCTATAGGTGTTTGTACTGCTAAGCTCTTTATCTTTCTTTCCTTTTTTTTTAAGTGAAAGACTAATCATGAAATAATTTGAATTTCCAGTAGTGGAAAACAGCCCAGGGCTCGTGATAAAGTAGAAAAATTTGAGGTTATCACTGTTATTTATTAGTAATATCATCTATCTTGTCTATGATTAGCTCTAAGTCTTAATTAAGTTCTCATTCTAAAAAAAATGAAGATGATGTGCCTGCCTTGCATAAGTCATAGATTTGTGAAGATCAAATGAAATTGTCTATGTGAGAGTGATGCCCAAATATGATCAGACCTAAGTGAAGTAATTGAGTATAAAAATACAAACTATTGTTGAACCAGATATATGAACCTGTAAATACATATAATGAATATGAGCACGAGGGCAATAGTTTCATGTATTGTTAGATAATCAAGATTGATAATAAAAATACTTGATCACAAATTTGGAGTGCTTCATTATAGTTCCAAAATAACTGGTCATGGTGAGTTTTTCATTTTTACAAAGGGTGCCACATGTGCATGATGTAGAGCAATGGTGTTAAAATGTGGTTCCTATATGAGTCACATCAACAATATCTGGGAACTTGTGACAATGCAAATGATTGTGTCTCACCTTAGACCTATATTCAATCAGAAACTCTAAAAATGATATCTAGCATTTCGTGGTTTTAAAAAGTCCCTCCAGGTAATTATGATATCAAATTCGTGTTTGAAATACACTAATGCTGAGGAAAGTACCTGAACTCTATAGTAAAACCTGGAGACAAACCCTGACTATGGCTCCTATTCATTGTAGTGACCTTGAACTTATTCTTCAGCAATAACTTCCACAACTGTGATGGAGGGTTGAGAGAGAGAGAGAGAGAGAGAGAGAGAGAGAGAGAAGAAGAAGAAGAAGGAGGAGGAGGAGGAGGAGGAGGAGGAGGAGGAGGAGGAGAAGAAGAAGAGGAGAAGAGAAGAGAAGAGAAGAGAAGAGAGGGGGGAAGGAAAAGAGAGAGAGAATATAAATTCTCTTTCTCTTAAAATATTAGCTTAATGATTAGGCTAACACAACACTTGTTAATTATTTTGTCTGCATCAAGCTTTCTCCCTCTCCTTTTCCCATGTATTCAAAATTTCTTTTGATGGATTCAAATAAGTTAGTTTTTTATTAAGCCATTGGGCCAGAGACAGGGATGGCTTATCTAAAAATTCCAAGATAATAGGAAAAATTACCGCCAACTTCTTATTTTTGACATTAAAAAACAGTTTACAAAACATTTAGGCTACTTACCCCATACAAAGGTACAATTTATGTTATGAAAATTTATGTTAATGTCTATGTCCTGTGAAACTACCTGCCAAACATGCAAATGAAAGAAAGCTGCTATGGATATGGCTTAGTTCACTTCAAAAATGTATCTGTAATGACAGTGTGGTAATTAAGTTATTTGGGGTCACCACCCCAAATAACCCTGCTGCTTAAGCAAAAAGAAAGAAGGTCTGGATCCAGAATACTTTTTTCTTCTACTACAAATGAGTTACATAGATATTTACATTGAGTACTAAAATATTAATTAAGAGCATCAAAGAAATCCTCAGTGAAGCTGCTTTGACAATGGGGCCAGTGCTATTTATAGATCACAGTCACATGTTAGGTACTCTGTTAAGCACTGAGAGGACAGAAGAAAGAAACAGTCCTTGTCCTCATTGAAGGATGTTAAACAAATGATCACAAAAGTATAGAATGATAATTGGTGATAAGTTCCATGAAGGGAAAGCACAGGGCATTTTGACAGCATGTGGTAGAAGGATCTGTAAGGCTCTGCCCTTAAAGATTTTGTGGTCTTTAATATGTTGTGCATCCTCTAAGCTGGAAAGTGGCCTATGTCGTGTTTTACCTACAAAATCATTTTCTTGTGGCCTGATTTTAGAAAAAATAATTAATCTGTTTAGCTTCAATTTTCTTAACCATGAAATGAAACAGAGATGCCAACCTGGTAGGATTGCTTATGAAGATCAAGTGAAGGAATGAGCAGAACTTTGGTTGGTACATGTTGAGTACTCGGTGAATGTTAACCATGTTAGCCAAAAGGAAGAGGAGTAGGAGAATAGTGATGGTGATGATGGTGATGTTGTTGTAGTAGACAGGGAAATGACAGTGATCGAGAATTCTGTACTCTTGATGCTGAGACTAACATTTACTACTTAAACAAATATATGTATGCAAGAGGAGTATAAGCCAATATATTAGAGAAAACTCATACAAAAGTCAAGGACTAAGATTTGTTGGATAGTGTATTTTTGGATCATGTGCTAAAAGAATCCAGGATTTTGAACAAGAAGGGATGAGGTATTATTTAAGAGGAATATAGTTTGAATTCTGGCCTGCACTTTTGTTGGCAAAACTATAGTGATACTCAAGCTTATAGAAAACTATCAAGGAATAGGGGAGGAGTTTTCCCATTTAGCATACACATAGAAAATTAAGAAAACATGACAGAGGGACAAACATACAAATATTGAAGCCTTGAAACATCAGGATAATGGCAAAGTAACAAAAGCACAGAATTTTGGTCAATAGACTTGCTTTTCTCCTGGGTCTGTCTTCCCAGTGAGCTGTATGATCTACTTAATCTTATGAGTGTCAGATTCTTCTTCTGTAAGACAGGAATATCTCCTGATATATTTAGCCAACACATTTTATGTTTACTTCAGGTAGACATGATATCTCATAAGGGATGGTATTAAATGAGATGATGTATAATGAATGTCTTCTTGAATTTATAAAACAACTTTTGATCGCAATATTATTGTCACAGCTTGCACCATATATTTTATATGTACATCTGTCTTCCCACACCATTCTTACAGATCCCTTGAATGTGAAGAGGATGCCAAGTTTGTAATCATGTTCTCCAATTAGTTTTGCACAGCAGGATTTCTAAGTATGTACTGGCAGAGCTGCAGAATATCTACCATTGTTGAAGAAATCAGAGTTGCTGAGAGAGGCAAGCCACACAGTACTCCTGGTGGTTGATAGTAACAAACAAGAGTGGATAGCTTTAATAGACATGTACAGTCAAAGACAGTGAAAAGATCTCTTAAGCAATTCTTCCATGTTTACCAGTGAGGTCAGTGTTTAAGCACAGGCAAGCACTTAGGACACTTGCAGCATCACAAAACAAAGAATAATCATTGTCCACTGACTGCTACTCACTGGATGAACTTTTCATTGGGTGTCAAACAGTCATGGCTCCATCCCTAGAAGCCACCGTACAGTGGGGGAGAGAAACATGCACTTAGTGCAGTTCTGAGACACTGAAGTGGAAGTAGCTACAAAGCACTGAGATTACAAAGGAGCCTTCCCACCCTGCCCTAAATGAGGAGACAGAATTGGCTTCTCAGCAGGTAGTGCAGCTACAGAAGGAGCAAAAGATAAAGATAAAGAGGGGAAATATGGCAGGCATTTTCATTCACTCTTTATTTACATGTGATATGTAATGTTCTAGTCTATAAAGGCTCAGTTTTGTTGTTGTTGTTGTTTGTTTGTTTTTGCTGAGGGGCAATCTCAGGCCCTTATGCTTGCTAAGCATGAACTCTACCACTGAGTTACATATCCAATCCAACCCTCCAAGGCTTAGATTCTTGTTTAAGTTAAGGAATGTGTATCCCTCATGAGGTACATAATTAAGATCTCAATTAATTAATTTGTTAATGATTCCTCCCTTTATGTACACTAACCTTAATTTATTCTTTATCTCTAATGTACATACTAAAAGGTGAAAATGTGATGCTATTAAGTGAGAAAACCTAATAGAGTTTCAAAAATGAATTCACTCTAGGAGACTAAATAGAATATAAAAACCAGCTTTTTAAACTGCTTCTTAACTGAGTATTTTGAGTCAGCAGTACTTCTGGGTGTAGAACACATATTGTGCTTCATAAATTGGGCTGACCCAGAATATTGCAGCTGATGTTACAATATAAAGCATATGGACTCTTATTTTGCACAGTAATAATTGAGTAAACCCATTTCTAACTCTGTCCTTCACTGGAGTATGAATGGTGTATATGGGTACTTTTGTTTGGTTAACCTCTGCTGTCAGCATAAAATATCTGGGAATATAAACTGTACTTACTGCTACATTCTTAACATGAAGATGTGAAAAGACATTTTCATAAAAAAGGAAGTTTATTGCAAATTCTGTATTATGTTTAGGGGGTTCTCAAAGAATTCTCATTCTTACTGGGCCCCTGGTTTGAGAGGTGCAAAGAGATGAGAATCAAAAACTATTTCTGGCTTAACAACCATCATTAATCCCCAAAAGCTTATTTCCAAATTGCCCTAGAAGCCATCCTGAGCTTCACTCTGTTTCTTTTTAGTATCTCTAGAGTCTGTCTTTTTTTTTTTTTTTTTCCTCCTGTTCCTTGACATTTTTGTTCTGGGTCTCCTTTTTGTTCTCCCAGTACCTCTGATTTTGTCTACACACAACTTTTTAGGAGGAAAGCTTAAAATTGGCCACCAATCTCTCTGCAAAACATCTGATGAACCCACTATAGTAACCCCATCACAATTATATCCTTCAATCCTTGTTATATTGCTAGTTGCCAAAGTTCTGTGTAAAATCTTGTTTAAAGAACTGTAGTGAAAGTACAAGGAAACTTTTCAGATCTGAGCCATTGTAAGTAACAGCAGCACTTGGATTCCCACAGTGGATTTTCCCTGATTGAATGCATTGTTGTGAAAACAAAGCATTGTAAATAAAGAGTTCATGTATAATTGATTTTTGCATCAAAGCAAATTATGGCTCATTTGTCCCAGATGAAAATGGGACCATTGTTAATTTCTATAGACTGACAAAAGCATTTTCATGCAAACAAGACTAGTAGTTATTACAACTTATAAAATCTAGTAATAATCCTGAGTTTGTAAAAGGAGAGAGAAAATTGAAAATGTCAGCATGACATTAGTGGTTTTATTTAATACACTTTCTCCTAGTGAGAAGGTAGTATAAGAGGCAACATGGGCTAACTATAGTGACAACAGGCATCAGTGCCAATGCAATAAAGACCTGTATCTCTTATATCAGTGTCCAGTTCCCTTGGTGATGAGCTGTGGACCACACAGTCATGCAGAAAACCCTATTCATTTCTGTTTGTCACTGCCATTTTCATCGTTTGACCCCGTATTGCCAAAGTATACAGAAAGGACATGAAGAACTGTACAAGTGGTTTCTTGAGGAAGCCTGGATATGGCCCATGTCATCTCTGCCCACATTCCTCTGGACAAAACCCAGACAATGGCGCCAACCTAACTGCAAACAAGGCTGTGAACATTCATATTTTGTGGGTACAGGAAACAAAGCAAAACAATTTGGTAAACATATAGCATTTCTCAAGCAGAAGTTTATAATTTATATTGCAATGATTATTTATCAATTCCTATTTCCTTTTCCTGTTTAAAAAGTCTCCCCCAAGAAACTTTAATAAAGAGAGGAGCAGTATCTATAATAGTTGAAAGCAACCTTAGATCATATTTTCCTTCATTCTTGCTAGATTTTTTTTTCTTTAAGGATTATTTTCCTTATTCTTAAATCTCTTCAATCATTATTTGGGAATCAAGGTCATTAACAGACTGTGATGTTAGAATGATAGAATGAGACTTAGCACAGGAAATATTCAATAAATTATGACTTATTTTTATGAATAAAGACAGTATAAAGAATGTTAATACAGGTGATATATACAACTAACTCTCTTTGAGTTCTTTAAATTTAAGACTTTTAAAAAAATATACTTAAGCCACCATTTGACTCCCAAACCCTTAAGCTATTCTCAGAAAAGGTGTTCTGCAATCACAAAATAAAAATTGGGTAAGGAGAAGAATGGCTTTGGTTGTGGTAGTCAACACAACTTCACAGAGTTTTCATTTTGTGAGTCTGGGGGTTGCTAGCTGCCCAATCCACTGGAATGCAATGCCAGTCTCCCACTGACATTCAGGTGACTCACCACCCAGAGAGCTTGTTTTTGCCAATTCTCTCATCTCATCTGTACCATGGAGGAAGGAGGCCCAGTTGTACCTCTTAAACAGAATGACTTACTGAGGTTTCTCTGCCACTACTTTCTGTGAGGTGTGCTTTTTCCTTTGTATATGCACATAAATCACAAACATTTACAAAACACCTTAAAATGGCAGTTTTGGACTTTAGTGAATTCATCACAATTAAGTAGAAGAGTTCTTTCTCAGTCAGTGCCTATGCAAGAAAGCAATGTTTCTTGCCTGTTATTAAAAAAAAGAAAGGAAAATAAAAAACAGAAGATAATACTACTATTTGTCTTAAAGCATCTTTTATGAGAATTTCCTCTGAAGAAATATGGTTAAAGACTTGCTATTAACCTTTCTCATTTTTGCAGTAAAAGCCAACTACAAAGCTGTGTAAACCTAGTATACAGGTTTGAAATTATGGAGTTACTTTGAAGTCCTTCCTGGGAACTCTTTGCATGGCTGAGCAAATTTTATTTGGGGGAAAAATGGAGCTGTAAGATTTTTCTCATTCTAGTTTAATATTTGGAAAATTATAGCAATAATCAAGTTAAATAAGTACTAGCATCATATAGAATATCAGTGGCCAAAATGCAAACTTGGAACACCTAGTTTCCAGATTAGAATATGTATATTGAAACAGTTTGTTATTTATCTTCCTATTGTTTGATGCCCTGTATGATCCTATAAGCATAATATAATAGAAGAAGGATGGTGAAAGATTATCAGGTCTGTCCCACTGTCCTTCTGTAGCTGAATGATTAAACCATTCAAAGCAAGGAATTTGAGTTCTGGCAGTGAATTTTACTAGGTTATTGGGACCAAGTTTTCTTTTAACCACAACTAAAACTCTTGGATACAATATATTAAATATCAAATCAACAAACTTCTTAAAAGTACCAGACTACTAAGAAGATATTAAAGCATTACAAGGCAGAAAGCACAAATCCTGCTGGGGAGGTTAGTGTGGCATAAAACCCACTTCTGCCCTGAGGGCATTTGCAACCAAGTGAATTTAGGTTTTGAAATCAATCCACAAAGACTATACATTGGAATTGTTGAACAAAGATTATAAAATACATATCCTTACTACTTAAAGCAATGAAAGACAAACTTGAATTAACAGCACAGGACACTATGTAGCAGACTTGAAAAAAATATTTTAAAAGAACATAAAGTAAACAGAATTCAATTAAATAAAACATTGAGAAGTAGTACAGCAAATAACTCAAAACTGAAGAGACAATGAATGAACTAGAAAACAGTCCAGAGAATTATTGAGAATGCAGAGTGGCAAAGAGATGTAAATATGAGAAGCTAAGAGACATCAGAGATAGACGAGAAGGACTAAATTTAAAACACATTCTAGGAGAGGATACACAGAAGGCAGAGAAAGCAATGTTTGAAAAAATTAGGTGGCTACATATTTCTAGAATTGACCAAATGGACAAAGACAGAGATTACAGGAGATTCATAAATCTCAGATTTTTTTCAACGTCTATAATGAGACATAGCATGTGACAATGCAGTATGTCAAAGAAAAAGAGATATTCTAATAATGGGGGTAGGCAGAATGTAGCTCAGCATAATGAGAAAATCAATCTCTTCCTGGAATTTTATCTGTAAAAAATGAAGGCTAAATAGAGGTACTTCCAGAAAAGCAAAACCAGAAATATTTTGTTATCAGCAGACCCTCACTGAAGAATTGTCCTACAGCAAAGAACAGCATATGTGAATTGATCTAAGTAAATAATTCATAAAGCAATAATGATTTATCCCATAAATAATGCTTTATGGGATTAAAAATAAAAAAATAAGAAAACCATAATATAATATAGCAATATTATATTTGTAAAAGTCCTGAAAATTCAGAAATTGGTAAGTATATAATTTCAAGGGTAGCCACAATAAAGATGTAAAAAATAGGAAAATAAATTATGGGATTTAAAAAAAAATCAGTCCAAAGAAAAGCAAAATGGGGAATAAAAGAAATACAAACAGGCAGGACAACTCAAAAAGCAAAAATAAGAATATAGGTAGAAAGCCAAATATTTTAGTCATTACATTAAGTAGTAATGAAACTGATGCTACATAGGATTAGAGAGCTGAATCTCATTAGGTAGTGGTAAGAGAAACAGGCAAGTTACCAAATACTATACTTTGATTTTCTTTCTGTTTAGTTTAAAATGGGTAAGCTATACTACATTATCAAAGAAAGGTGGTAAAATCTATAAACAAAATAAGGAAATAATTATTAAAAAGTCAGGATAGCAGTTACCCATAACAATTATCCAAAGCCAACCCTGCTATTTTCTTACAGAGTACAGTTTACATCCCACATATTTTTAAGTTGTTCATGAAAAGTTTTATGTCTTTTTATAATGCTACCAGGAATGCATGTGTACCAGTCTGGTTGCACCAATATTATCATTTAAAAAATTCATTTTGAAGTAAATCTAATAGGCAATTACATTGTATATTTTCAAGTATATTTATACTGTGTTAAAATAATTTACCTTATAAAAAAGTATAGAGATGAGTAAAAACTATGACCTCTGGATTCGAACTTCCCATATCAGAATCTTAGCTCTGTCAACCATAGTTATGCAAACCTGGGCAAGAGATTTTACATGTTTCTTTTTCCTCTGTAAAGTGAGGACAATAATAGAATCTACTGCATAAGGTTGTTAAAAGATTAAATGTAACCTGCCTAAAAACAATGTCTGGCAGATATTAAGTGTTCAATGTATGTTTGTAAAATCTTTATTATTATTACAAAAATAGACCAAAATGAGCCAGGCATGGTGTGCATGCTTATAATCCCAGTGACTCGGGAGGCTGAGGCAGTAGGATTGCAAGTTCAAAGACAGCCTCAGCAATTTAGCAAGGCCCTAAGCAACTTTTCAAGACCCTGTCTCAAAATAAAAAAAATAATAATTATAATAATTTAAAAATCCTGTGGATGTGACTAAAGTGCCTGTAGTTAAATCCTTAGTACAAAAAAAAAAAAAGACCAAATGGATTTGACCTTAACACAAATCACATTCCTCAAACATCATAACTGTAACTAGTAAAATATGATGCAGCTAACCTAGAAGACAAATATTAACAAGCTCCTCTAGGAGTATTGGCATATGATTCCCATGGTTTTCCTTTTTACTCTGAAGGGCTCTGTGTTTAGTGGTGACCATGGGGGAAAACCTACGAATTGAAGAGAGATGGACAATGCTTGCAGTCAATTGTATTATTTGGCTCTGAAATATTGAGCTCTATGCCTTGCTCTTCAGTAGGTACTTGCCACATAGTAGCTTACAAGACACAGTACTCAAGTAGGGGAGAGAGGAAGCAAACATTTAAGTATTGGAAGAAGAGGTACAGAGTGCAGTGGAAACAGGTTAACATGAAGTTCATGTCTCACCCAGAACAGAAAGGAAAGCTTGCCTGGGAAAACTTGATATTGAATACTTACCACTCTGAAAGATACATTATGTCTTCATTGATTCCTCCAAAACACCCTTACTTAGGTAGATAGTCAATCTCTGTTTTATAGGTAGGATGCTGAGGAAGACTGGTTTGATGAGGTGGTTTCCTCATTTCTAGAATCACGCTGGGATTCCCAAGAAATGAAGAAACTACTCAGGTGAAACGTAAGGTTCTCTTTGTTTTGCCCTGAGCAGGCAAAATTGAGAATCTATGGGGAGTCAAATCCTAGTGCACTAAAGTGTAAACAGCTGCTTTGACTTTAACATTAACGGAAAATCCCAAGCTAAATTTAAATTGGGCTTTTAGGAAGAAACAATTCAAGGGAATATAATCAGCATCTAGTTTTGTTTGCCCTCCATTAAGAAGCATCAGAATACAAATCAGCATTAGTGTCACTATTAAATGCTCAGAAAATATTCAGACAAATTCACATCTCTGCTAGCAGTTTACCCTTAGTTTGTCTTGGAGTACAGCTTGCAAATATGCTTGAATTAACTGGTTATTGGACTAAAATTATTTTTCTGTTGCTTGATATTTGATGATAACATATAAAGTCTGGTTAGTAGAAAGGAACAATACTATTAAACCACTTATTTGGATTCAGTTATGGGTAAAAGTAAAACGAGACTACTTCAAAGGATAGTCTACCTCATCCAAAACCTCCCTTAAATAAGTAACCACTGTCATTGGTTTCTTCTATGTCCTTTCAAAGTTTTATATTTCAAATATTTCAGATTTGCCTTTTTCATATAAATGATAACATACATAATTATCTGCATTTTATTTTATTTTTTTTTTCATTTAATGGCATGAATTCAAGATCTCCCATTTCAGCATCTGTTTTTAAGATTTCCCAGTATCAATGCAGGAGTATTTATTTAAATAGCTCCCAATTGATGGGTATATGGGCTGTTTCTAATCATTTGCTTTTATGACAACTATCTAGTGATATTATACTAGATATATGTGCACATCTACATTTCCAATCTTGTGTATAGTTAGGATAAAGGGCATGTATTTGAGATAGTCAAAGAGACGAAAGTAGAATCAACAAAAGTAATTTCCAAGCCAGATCCTTAAAGCTCTTCTGAGCAGCTGGCCAGCATTCCCTCTACCTGCTAAAACTCCTTGGAAACCCTGTGTTTCAGATGGAATAATTACGAGATGAAGAAGGGGAGCCCTACTACACCTGACTGCTGAGAGTGAGAAATTAAATGTCATTGTGTTCAGCCCTGAGGTCTTGTGGTTATCACATTATCACCTATTATTTCTTGACAAACCAAACCTATATATTTCATATACATACATACACATTTATGAAATAAATTCCCTGAAGTAGAATTTCAACTTTAACTTCCCTTTCTCACAGTCTCTAAGACCAGGTCCTCTAATTTAGCCCAGTGCTTCTCCTTTCATCCTGATTTCACATTACATCCACACTGTACTGGTTTAGGACCTTTCTATTTACTGTCTGGTATTCCCCTTGCCCTTAGTCTTGCATTCTACTAACTGTCCACATGAAAGATTAATCTTTCTTTCTCTATTCTCAAAAATGCAGCTGACCCCTCCAAAACATCTTTTTAAAGTTTCCAGAACACTACAGGATCAGTTCTAGACTTCCCATACTGGCATTCAAGTCTGGTATTCACACTAACATACAGAAGATAGTTACTAGTACAGTGTTTGGTACAGAGTAGGTACTCAGTAATGGTGGTGACTCTTATATTCATAGTCTCTTTGTGCAACAAAACAGTGCTTGGTCAGTAGAGACTATGAACGGAAACTCAAAATTCACTAAGGTATATTATCATAGAATTCCTTGCTTTTTTTTTCTCTAAAAGCTTGATTTTAAGGTTTAATCTTTCTTAGAATATTGATTAATTAGAGATTCAGTTGGCAAAGTGACAGAAAAGTAGCTCATATAAATCTCTGTTAAACATTTAAGGAAGCATTCCTTTGTAACTGTGATGGATTATGCAATAGTGCATATGGCATCTGAGGAGGATGATTTGTACCACTTAAGGCAATATTAAAAACAATGCATCACACTGAATATTCATATTGAACATCTATACCTAAATGACACTGCTAGCTTATAATCAAGTTGGAATAGCTGTTTTTAGCATTTTTGAACTATAACATTCAAAGAGATAATTATTTGCATGTTGTTACCTCATGAATTCAAAGTAAGCCCATATATAATCTGAAGTTATTTAAAAGTATTCATGAGTTGAATTTGATATTCCTTCAAGAGCTTACTGCATTTCTGTAATATAGAAAATATGAAGTAGAATTTTATTTCTGTTGACAAAGACTGGATGCTTATCAATTTAAAAAAGAGACAAATATTAAATAATCTTGGTTATTTTGCACATTGATTTAACTGATTTAAGTGAAGAAAATATGAAATTATTCTGGAAGATAAATCCAGTTGTCTTGGAAACTCTAAAGAGATAAAAAGAAAACAAGATATTCTCATGCTTAAACTGCAAGAGCATGAATATAAGTCAGCTCTGAATTTCTTTAAATTTTATGCCAATGTGAATGAAACTTGCTACCACCAAAAATAAAAATATGTTGAATGCAAAATAACACCACATAATGAATTTATATTTATTTTACATGTGTAAAAGTGTGAACTCAAAATTTGTTATTGATTTGGGACAGGGTTTTATGGAGGTTTAATTGCAAAAAGTGAATTTTAAAAAACTAAGCCTTTCTCTCTCTCTTGTTCACTAGTAATTTCACATTTATACAGGTTTTTACAAATCTCTGCATAGTACCCAATTTTTAAAACCTCATTTAATCTTGTTACAAACTTTAAGTGACACAAAAAAATAATTAATACAATTAAATACTGTTTGTATTGGGTTTTACTATGGAAACTTCAGAAGTAGCAGATTCTTATTGAATTACCACTCCCATCATCATTAGCTATAGAGATGCCCATGGTGCTAATAAGTCTTTGCAAAAAATAAAATGAAAGTAGGGAGCTGACATATTCATTCACAAGGCCTTTTAGAAGCAACAACCTAATCTATGTGAAAGCGTGGAAATGAAATCATATGCTTTAGCAGATGTCAACAAATTTAGTCTCTAAGTATTTGGGGGGAGAAAAGTGGACTCCCTGAGAGTCTAAGGGTATTATCTCAGAATTTTGAGGTGGTTAATATAAAAAGGTACACACATGTAAGCAGAAACAAGAATGTTGTTATTTATTGTGATTATTAATAATGCTGTTTTTACTAACAGAGACAAATGATTTCTGCATATTTCTATCTCCAATCTTTGGCAGCACTTTTTATTGTTCAGTCACTTTTTTCTCTTACTACACTTATCCTGTACTCCTCACTTGAAATGATTTTGCTCTTTTGGTGTTTTATCTAGTAATCAGGGATAAGTTCCTCTTTTCTTTTTTGTGGTGCTGGGGATTGAACTCAGGGCCTTGTGCATGTGAGACAAGCACTCTACCAACTGAGCTATATCCTCAGCCCTTAGGGATAAGTTCCTCTAAACTATATTTCTGGAAACATAAGCTACTGAAATAATTGAAATCTAAAATGTATAAATTTTAAATTTAAATAAATGAGGAAACTATAAATTAAAAATAATTAGCTCTCCTGTTTCCATTTGCCCACCTCTAGAAAATATCTTTCCTATCCATCCTCCTTATCACCAGAAAACACACACACACACACACACACATCAAAAAGTAGAAACCAGGAACAGTGGGAAGTATCTTGTTCTTAGACAACACTTTATATGCCCTGTAGCTAAATTTGAAACTTACTCTAAGATGTGCTTTTCTTTGGAATTGATTATTTTTAATGATTTAGTTTAGTAAAACTGGTGGACCTGCAGCTTTTTGGCAAGTAATAACATGACCATTCAGACTATCTGATACTTCCCTTCCAGGCCCTGTTACTTTTGGGATTCTGCACCCTTACAGAATATATCTGGTATATGTTCATCCCAAAGCTGTTTTCCCCTAATGTGTGCCCCCAGAGCATGATTACACTTAAGAGGCAGTGTTGGACCATGGAAGAATAGCACAATGTAACCTGGATGGATAGGCCACTAGGATGTGAAAGTGATTCTTTTTCTCAATTCATAATTATTTCTGGTTGAGAGTTGAAGGGCAGGAGTAACTGGGTTCTAAATAAGATAGGATCAGATTAATATATATATATATATAAATACTAGCTTTAAAAAGTGTACAAATCATAAGCATCTATTTTAGACATAGTTAAAAGGGTCAAATGGTAAAGGAATGTAACACAGAGATGCAATCCAATTTTGTATGAATTTGGAAGGTATGGATTCAAGAGGATTTTTTTTTTCTGGTTATGATAAGGGCAGTAAGAAGTTAATGAAGGTGTGGGGAATGTGAACTCCAAGTAAGAGATGAAGCGTTTTTGTTGGAAGAGAAGAGAATACCTCTGGGCTAGAATTGGCTTTTAAGAACATGTGCAAATGCCATAATTTTACTCTTCTTTAAAGCTAAGTAATTTCCATTGAGTATATATACCACATTTTCTTCAGCCATTCCTCTGTTGAGGGATACCTAGGTTGATTCCATAGTCTAGTTTTTGTGAATTGAGCTGCTATAAACATTGATGTGGCTGTGTCATTATAGTATGCTGTTTTTAAATCCTTTGGGTATAAACCAAGGAGTGGGATAGCTGGCTCAAATGGTGGTGCCATTCCCAATTTTCTGAGGAATCTCCATACTGCTTTCCATAGTGATTTCACCAATTTTCAGTCCCACCAGCAATGTATGAGTGTACCTTTTTTACCATATCCTTGCCAACATTTATTATTGCTTGTATTATTTCTTGATGATTGCCATTCTGACTGGAATGAGATGAATTCTCTAATTCATTCTAATTATTAGAATAATAATTAGAGAATTAGCATTTTCTAATTGTGAGAGATGTTGAACACTTTTTCATATATTTGTTGATCAATTGTATTTCTTCTTCTGTGAAGTGTCTGTTCAGTTCCTTGCCTATTTATTGATTGGGTTATTTGGTTTTTTGTTTTTTTTTTTTGGTGTTAAGTTTTTTGAGTTCTTTATATATCCTAGAGATTAATGCTATATCAGAGGTGCATGTGTAACTGGAATGAGATGAATTCTCTAATTCATTCTAATTATTAGAATAATAATTAGAGAATTAGCATTTTCTAATTGTGAGAGATGTAAACACTTTCTCCCAATATGTAGGCTCTCTCCTCACATTATTGTTTCCTTTGCTGAGAGGAAGCTTTTGAATATCATGCCAAGCAAAATAAGCCAATCCCACAAAACCAAAGGCTGAATGTTTTCTCTAATATGCAGATGCTAATTCACAATAAAGTGGGGGGGCACTAATCTACCTTAGATTAGATAGAGAGAAGTGATGGGAGGGGAGTGGGGGGGATGTGGGGATAGGAAAGATAGTAGAATGAAACAGATATTATCCTGTATGTATATGTGTGACTACATGACCAATATGATTCTGCAACAAGTACACTCAAAAAATTATATTGTGTCTATGTATGATATATCAAAGTGCATAAATGCATTCTATTGTCATGTATAACTAATTAAAACAAATAAAAACATTTTTTTTAAAAAAAGAACATGTGCAAAGGCTTTGACAGGGACAGAGACTGGGCCCCCAATAATACCCATCAGCCAGGTCTTCTTCTTATGTGGTGGGACTTCATCAGAGTGTAGAACAGAATCTGTAGAACCACAGTGTGGTTAGATTTACTTTCAGACCATATGTATACTTTGGTCATTTATGTAAAGTTAAAGGTTATTAAAGTATAGGTAAGGCAAAGGGTTATTGTGTATACAAAATCATAATCTGGCATACAAATGTGATTCTGACATTGATCTTCTTGACACTTGTAGACAATATCTTTTTGGGAACAAGAATAGCCTTCTATTTATCTTTTATATATTTCCAACATACATAATACAGGTCTTGCATTGAGCATTAATCTTTAGTCATGGCTGTTCTTCAAGGTTTATTTAGGGGTTAGCCAACAAAGAAGAACACTGACCATAGCTGGCTCTTTATTTTCTTATGTGGAGATTGTCTTATATTTCTTTATCTCTGTAATTAGATACATAGCTAAATTTTTAAAATGTTTGAATGTTAATGAGTAGTATTGCAGGAGAGAGGCAATGTATGTACAACTTGAAATAATCATACAATCTAACAATACAAAGTCAAAGCCTCACATACCAGTTCAGATGGTTTCAGACAAAAAAAAATTAAAACACAAAGAAATTATATAAATTGGGTTGCCCATGTTATGCATTATTGTCAATATTTAGAAACTGTCCTTATTCTATGGATACAGAAAGTTCATTCTTCTAAGAACACAGTTAGTTTTATGGAAACAATATCAGACTAAGAAAGAGATCCTCAGATTTTAGGTGGACTTTAAATTATCACTAAAATATTTTTAGTATGACCATGATTTTATTAAGATTTTAATTATAGCTCTGATAATTTTTCTTTGTATGCATGTACTGGTAGAACTTAAAAAAAAAAGCACAGATCTTATATTTGGAGTTTTCTTTGGCTTTTCTTATGCTAAATGCTTTGCAAAGTAATGGAGGTAGGCAAAGATGTTCACTAGATTCTTAGTTTACATAGCAAAATGATTCCTTTTATTAAAACCTAGCAAAAGTTAAAGTTTGAGAATAGTATTATAATTTCACAAAGCTCACTTACTGATATTCATATTTACCCTTCTTATCTGAAGAAATTATCTTAAATTCCAATAGTATTTTAAATGAAAGAGTATAAAAAATGAAGCAAAATGAAAGAAAATACCAAAATACCTTTTATTAATTAACCCAAACTATGTTTTAAACCTTGGTTGAACTGAAAAAAAAAATTATTTATTCTATTTTTTTTATAGTACTAGGGATTGAATTCAGGGATTACACAAGCTAGGCCAATGCTCTACCACTGAGTTATATCCCTAAACTACCTTGATTGAATTCTTAAGTAAAAAAAAAATTAAAAAGAAAAAAACATTTTAAACTCAAATTGTGCCATGCATTTGTGTATGGGTTGCTGGTAGGTAGAAAAAAGATGAGAGAGAAAACTTCAAATAAAAAAAATAGCTGAAAAACATTTTACTAATCAAGAATAGGAATGATACTATTAAATAGCTTCTAATTTAAAAGAAATTCCAAAATAGGAGTGGTTGTATGGTAATTGATAGCATTCTGGATTTTTTGTTTGTTTGTTTTATATTTTCCTTATACTTTATATATTATAATTTTACTATTCATTAAATTAATGTTTAAAACTCTAGTGGAGACAGGTGTGGTGGTATATGTCTGTAATTCTAACTAGGATCACATATTCAAGTCCAGCCTGGGAAATTTAGTGAGACCCTGTCTCAAAATAGGAAAAAAAAATGATAAGGAGGGCTGGGGAGGTAGTTCAGTGGTAAGCCCCTGGATTTAATCGCCAGTACTGGAAGAAACAAAACGAAAACCCCAAAAAAGAACACAGGAAAAACTCCAACTGTATTAGAGCGAGTATTTATGTTTATAATATTAAATTGAAAATTTCTATCAGCTTTTAGATTTATTCATTACATTTATTTAATTCTTACTGAGCTCCTAAAGTTCAAAATATAGTATCAACAACTGATGATATCAAAGCAAACAAGCTACAAAAATATACCTCTGCTAAATTCTTAACTTGATTAGTGATCATTTGTGTTATGTTGTTAATCATACTGAATCCATGTGTGTGAGTATGTGTATGTATTTATGCAAGTTTGTAGAATAAATTGAGTTGCAGAATAAAAAAAATAATAATAAATAAAGTTACCTGTTGACTTTCAGGTATCAATGGCTAATATCTTTCAGTCTTAGAAGTTGATTGTGGCTCAGTCAACTTGATTAGTGATGATGAATGAAATTATTATCTGGATATATTTGTTCTGCTTAATCATTTCCTGTGAGTTTAGTTTCCTGAAATAAAACAAATTAGTTATGCAATGTAACCATCTTCATATAAGAAATCTAAAGAAATGACTGCTTCATAAGAAAGCTGGGAAGATAGTAACTGAGTATATGTGTAATAGGGCTTGTCATATAGTAAGCTCTCAATATAATCCTTTTTAATTATGATTTTTTATAATCACTCTTTCTTATCTAGACAATACAATCAATTCTAAAGTTGGATTGGAGATCATAGCATTTGAACTAACAGGATTATAGGGGTAATTTAAGTTGTAAATTCAAAGTGATTGGGCTTCCATGAAAGAGAGAAGAGCTAAAAGTTTAAGATTTTATTATTGAAATGTATTTTAGCAAAACTGAGGGTATTCACACAGGATAGCATATAGTTAAAGTCATTGTGGTAAGCACATAAAGCATGGGACTTACCAGAGGAAGGTCTGGGATGTCAGACAAATCACTTGGACTTTCTGAGCCAACACCTAGTATTTGTATTTATGAAACCATTGTCATTTTACAGACTGCACACTTATTATGCTCCAACAAAGACAGTATGTGAACATTTCAAATACACCAGTATGCAATAGGAACTTACAAAGGAATTCATAATTTACTTTTGTTAGTTATGAATTTAAACTTACAATAGCTTATCATTTATTCTAATTTAAAGATAATGTCATGATAGCTTTTATTAATTATATAAACTGGTGATAGATCTCTATATAACAATTTCCATTCAATTTTATTTTCTCTCTTGAGTACATTAAGTTCGATATATCATGTTTTATACAATTTTCAATTTTCATTGTAGATGAGTGGGTTGCTTTATATTCTGTTTTGTATTGGCCTTCAAAGTGTTAGCAATTTAAAAAGCCTGTGTTCTCTCTCCACCTTCCCCTTCTTTCCTCAATTGAAATCTCCATCTGGACCTTGTCTATATTCATATTAGGGAAAGAACAGATTGGATCTTTAAAAGAATTTGTTAACTCAAAACATCTAATCAATTTGAACAAAGTAATTAGTCTTCTTGGAGTTAAGGGTAACTGACTTGTGAAAGGTTCATTCATGATTTCTAACCCTCATTTTCCTTACAGATGTGCCCTGGAGGTCTACAGACTCAGCTGTGCTTAGTCACAGTTGTAGCACCCTTCCCCTAGCTCCATGCCACTCAAATTGTAGGGCTAATGTTCCATTTTATGTCTAGACTTTCAGAGAAATGTAGTCACCATAGGCAGATCAAATGTCAGAAATAAAAATTAAATTAACAGGAGGAAAATTTCTGGACTGTTGCTAATTTACCAAATATGTAATAAGCTATGGTTTGGATAGATGTCCCCCCAAATCCCAGGTGTTGTAGGCTTAGTCCCCAGGCCGTGGTGGTATTGGGAGGTGGTAGAATCTTTTAGAAGTAGAGGTAATTGGAGGTTTCCCTATTGTTGGGGGCATGCAAAGACGATTTTTAGACCCTAGCCTCTTCCTTATCCTGACTTTTTTGTTCCTAGACATGAGGTATATAAGCTTCCTCTGCCTCACACTCCCACCATAGGGTAGTGCCTTTCCACAGGCCCAAAAACAACAGAGCCAAATGACCATGGCAGAAACAACCAAAACTTAGCCAAAATAAACTTATCCTCTTTCAGGTTTTGCTATCTCCGATATTTTGTTACCATAAGTGAAAATGAATTAACACAATTTGGATAGATATCTTTCTCTAACATAGAAGCCTATAACTAGCCAAAGTACCAATATGGATGAGAGTAAAGATATTGCTAATGGTATGAGCATTTGGAAAGCTGCCTTCTCTACATATTAGCACTGAAGATTTCATGAGGTTATACTTAATGAGGAAATAAACTCAGAAAGAGGAAGCCACAGATGTAAGAAAGAGTGGAGAAACTTGGAAGAGGTAGTGTTGGTGACATGAATGTAGGTGGTCTGGGGAACTATAAGTTTAGATTAAAGAGGAAGTTCAGAAGCTTTCAGAAGCTTCTGGAACTTAGAGAAATAGTCACTTGATAGACAATCTCATATAATCAAAATTCTGTAAATAACTAATAGCCTGATGATAAAGTCAAGTGGTGTAAAAGACAAAGGCAGTTAGGAACTGTTGGGAGAGCTGAGCAAGGCCAATTCAGAAGCAAACTCTTCAAGACAGTACAAATATAAAATGAATTTTGATGTATTTTTAAATGTATTGTTTGTGAGGGGAATAAACCTATTTGAACTTAATGTGATAAAAATTCCTTCATGAGTGATCTAAAACTCATGATAATGGATCTACTGAGAAAAAATATATATAATATTAATATATTACCTGGCTTGGAATTTATTTATGGATTAATTCCAAAATAAAAGCTATTTATTGCTTTTTAACTTTTAGAGATAACCTATAACAAAATGAAGAAGGCTGTGTTATGGCTGCATGACAAAGAATATAAATAACAGCAATCTGGAAAATACAGAAGTACAACTCTAACTGATGGAAAAGAGGATGTTGAAGGATAAACAGTGGCAGATACTGGCATCTCACAAAGTGTCTACTTTAAAAAGTCTATTGAAAATTGATATAATAAATATATTTTAAAGAAATTATTGACAGTTACAGACATAACTGATAGAACTAAAATAATATTACAAGTATCAAACATGATATTAGGAGAACAGCATGAGTGACTTAAATCCTTGTCTTTGATGCAAGGAAGACAATACATACTAAAATTGATAAATCAAAACTTAGAACTATATTATATAGTCTTCACATATAATTTAGAGAGAAAATTAAAGTAGAGGCAATTTCTGGAAAAGAGTCTAGAGTTGGAGAAAAATAGGGTGGCCAAAGAGGTTCTAAGCTTTTCCTCACAGTTAGTATGGAAATAAAAATATATTTATTTACATTACTGTAAGAGAAGTAAGTAAATGTGTAAGAGCTCTAAATTGCTTAAAGAATCATTCTATTCTGATAGCAACATTCTCTCTTTGCTCCTGCATTTTGTCTCTGCTGCAGTTAACTCTATAGGAATAAGCATTGAATTCCTTGAGAATTACTCAAAGAGTTGAAACAAGAGTTGGTCAATATCAATAAATAACCATGCCTTGATTGCTTGAGCTCCTATAATAACTTTTTAATAGAAAACATAAAATTATGGGGTAAATAGGTTTGCCCATTGTTAATTCACCAAACATTTATTGAACAACTCTTTGTAGGTCTTAATTTTAAGGTCTTATTGGATTCATAATATACAATCCTCTCAATTTGATGAGTATACAATAAAAGATTTCTTATTGCATCAGTATTTTTTAATGGCTACTATATGTCAGTCACTCTCTAGTTCCTAGAGATGATATAGTTATTACAGCAGAGTCCTGATTCTCTTAGACTTACTTTACTTATTCCCCAAAGAAGGCAGTACCTCATTAGTTTAATGATTATGATGTGATAGCACTCTAAATATCTATGGTAAGAAGAAAAAAACCTGTAGAATGTTCAGACACTATCAAAAGTTCATACACTATCAAGGAATCCATGAACCCTGGAGAAGACTACACTCTAGAGGAAGAGGCATAAGAAGAGTGTTGCATAATCAAACTCTCTGAAGCCTGAGCTTAATGAATGAGAAAAAGCATGTTGCCCCTTTTCATAGTACTGGAATACCATTAATTTGTGGCTGTGACCTGTAGCAGTGTTTGGGAAAAAACAGAACAGTGTGTATCACTAGGTCTTAAAACCTCACAAAGAGATCAAATAATTTTTGCTGCTTTGTGATGACTTAAGGATCTAAATGAGAGTGTTGTATTTGTGAATTTGCACCAGTTTAAGTATTGAATGGTGGATATTACAGGAATGATTAGAGAAGGCAATGATCAGGCTGGGCTGTTAAAATTTGGGGGTCGGAGCACATCAGGAGTTTTATCCATGAATAGTTTTTCTTTAAATATACTCAATTTTATATCCTCCCATCTCCTTTTACAAGAGCCTCCAAATATACAACTCAATTCCCCTATCCAACCTCTGCACCTGGCACATGGAAACAGATGGAAGAATCCAAAATTTCAATTAAAACTGCCTTTGAATTTATCATGAACGTCTGTTTTGAAGTCTTGTGAACGAGAAACACAGTGCCAACGTTCTGCCACCTTGTGGCATTTGGAATCATTGCAACACATACATAAAATCAGCTGGGTTCCTTAGAACTCAGTGCAGCTATATGCATGCATCAAGTTTTGTGGCCAGAAACTTTATTTTTAGAAATAATAATTGTTCAGAATTCAGGAGAATACATTTAGGACTTATTTTTCCAATACTTTAAAAAATTATAGAGATAGAATGTCATTGGGTATAATTCTTTAGCCCATCATAAAATGTTTTCAAAATTACAATTTTAAGGATCATGAATTGTTGAACTGGAAGGGACCTCAAAGATTACATAGGCCAGTATTTTAATCCCTCTTATTACTTTTCTAATGGGGACAGGCTTCAGTTTTAGTTTAAACATTTCTAGGGCAGCTGGTTTCATGTCACAAAAGTAACTATCTTAATTACCTTTGACAGTTTGTTCAAAGACTTACAAATTCAACTAATGTTACCTGCATACAGCTCATATTTTTATACAGAATCTTTTTAAATGGAATTTTCCATATTTATTAAGTCAGCACCAAGTGCATAATAGGTACTCAGTAACAGTTCAATTTAATTTTCCCACATTCAGTTTTCCAAGATTCAATCTCATAGATTATTAGAGTTGAAAGGAAATTATATGCTCAATGACAGATGCTTAATGTTTTCAGTAGCTTGTTTAATATTCATCCAGTACTACAATTTACTTATTTTCTTCTTTTTTTTCTCCTTGTTAAAACAAAGAGTCAATGAATACTTCCTGTATTAGATGCTGGAGATTCATAATTTTAAAAAGGTAGAGTAACCGATTTGACATTTTAAAAACATCTCTCAGGAAACAACTTATCTGAGTATAAAAAGCTGTTTGATGGAGGTTATTTATTAAATATATCTTGACTTGCCAGTATGTTCATTTTATACGTTGTATAATAAACTTCCACAAATTTAGTAGTTAAAAACCACATACTTTTCTTGTTTCATAGTTTCCATTGGTGCAATCCAAGGACAGCTTATCAGGACTCTCTGCTTCAAAGTCTCACTGGCTACAATCCAGTGTCATCCATGGCTGCAGTCTTATCACAATCTCAATTGGGAAAGATCCACTTCCAAGATTCCATAGGTTGTTAGCAGAAATATTTTCCTGTGTTTTTATGACTAGAGCACTGCCTCCTTTTTGGTTGTTGGCTGGAGGCTGCCTCAGGCACAAGAGTCTGCCCGGTTTCCTGCCATGCAGCTCTCCATAAGCAGTTCACAAACAACATGGCTGTTTGCTTCTTCAAGGCTACAGTCAGAATATTCTGAGGTATATTCTTAAATATGTAAGGTCATCATGGGCATGATGTCCCATCATCCTTACCATTTAATGTAACCTATTCAAAAGAGCAGCATCCCATCATCTTGGTCACATTCTATTGCCAGTCCCCATTGGTTTTACTTTCACCCAAGGGGAAGGTATTCCATGAAAGTATGGGCATCAATAAGCAGGAGAATCTTGGGGGTTATCTTAGCTAGGGTCTAACAGAGCTGGAGAAAATCTATCTGGGAAATTAGGGAAGACTTCTAAGAAGAGTGGAAATTGCGATGAGATGTGATGTTTTACATGTAGATGAGAGGAAAATAAAACAGGCTGAGAGAATAACCTTGCTGAACTATGGGAGAGCAAAGCAAGATTGTGCAGGTGGATGAAGGTCAGAGCATGAAGGATCTTGTTTTGTGAATAAATGAGGACACCAAAGGCAAAGGGGAAGGTGCATGAATATCTGCAGGAAGTGCTATGCCTGGAGTTACATGGTGTCAGTGCTATTGTACTGGCGGCTGTGTGGAGAACAGATGGAAGGAGGGTGAGATGACAGGAAAGGAAATGAATGAGATGCTAGCTATACTCATAGTGTCAGGTGGCAGACTAAATTCAGACAGTAGAATAGCATCTGGGTATGAAAATATTTAGGAGTTGCAGTCACAGTATATGTTATCATTGGATAGCGTGAGTGGTAGGAGAAAGATGTGGGCATTTTTGTGCCTGTATTTAAAGCCAACAGACTTCTTTCAGGTAAAATATGATTTACAATTTTCTTTTAATTTTTAATTTACTAAATGGCACTGCGGTTTCTGTAAATGTGTTAAATCCCTATATAAAGCCAGATTGGACTTTAAAGACAAGTGGCTATGATAAAGCGAAGTCCAAGGAATGAAGTCTCATCAGCAGCAGATTTACATACTGTGATAGAAAACTGACTCCTACCTTGAGTGAACAGAGAAGCCTAAAAGTCTCAAAAATGCTTGATAGTTTAATCTCTAATTTCAGAGGAGCCTCATGATTACTTTCTGCTTCAGTTCAGTTTTAAAATGATAGTATAATCTTGGATAATTTTATCATCAGCAATAACTAGAGACTATATGCTGGAAATGAATTGAGGAGGCAGCTGGAAAAGTGTCCCAGTTAGTAGCAGACACTGGCCTGACACCCACTGGACCATGTCTAAGAAGGTAAGAGGTTGATGAGAGCTGTCTGGTAGTTTTACACACACACACACACACACACACACACACACTCACATATATATGAATGACATGGAGAAGGGACTTGTTCAAGAATAGACATGGACATTGTTGTACACATTTAGTGACAAAAACTAGATTAGGAAGGGGATATATTGATTTCTAGCAGATAAGCTGATTTGTAAGACACTTTTCTGCTCCACGTCAGGGCTGCTTCTGTTCAAATGGATAATTTCTGTCTTTTTGTCAGTTCACCATTCATTTTCTGTACCCAGTTGTACCCTATTTTCCTGTAGGGATTACTTCTCTCCCATAGAGGGTAATTTCAATGTGACAGTACATCAGGATATATGCCCCGCATGCTCCAGAAGTGAAAAGAACCCCAGAGGCTGAAACCAGCCCTTTCTGCTGGGTGCTCCCCTCTCCTAAGAGGCAGACGGACCCTTTAAATCCTGTGGAGGTTTTCATCTTCCAGCAGCAGCTGCCTTTTCCATGCTGGGTTCTTTTATCCTAAAAGATTTCCCACAAGCTTCTGAGAAAGTACCTTTCTGATTAAGTTAGTCAGAGTTGGTTGTTTATAACCAAAGAAAATGATACACTGGTTCATTAGCATTTGAGAAGGGAGGAGGAAAAGAGTGTTTGTTGAACTTCTACCAGCTGTCACTCTGTTTGATGTTTTACATATTTTATCATCACTAAATTGCCATGAAGTGCAAATTTATCTTCATATTAGTGGGTTGAATCGCATTAATACATCTTCTAATATTAACACAAGTTATATTTCTGGAATAAAATCATCTTGGCCGTGAAAATTTATCTAATAATATACATATATCTGTATATAACTAGATTTAGTATGAAAAGATTTTGGGTAAGGGTTTTTGTACCCTATGTGTACAATGAGATTGCCTAATTTTATTGTCTAGATTATATTAGTCTTAAAATTGAGTTGGCAAATATACTACTGCTTCTTTTTTTTTAATTCTGTGGAACTATTCTTATAAGTTTGAAATTTTTCACCTATTCATTGATTGATAAAATTTATCTAGAAAACTGCGTGGGCCTAATGTTTTCCTTGTGGGAAGACTTTTAGCACATTTATCTATCATTTTTAATAGTTACAGGATTATTTAGGCTTTCTATATCTTCTTGAGCTAAGATTTTACCAAGTTAGAATATTCAAGGAATTTATTTCATTTAAATTTACAAATTTATTGTGGAAAAATCCCTCCAAAAATGACCTTATCATCTTAATTTTCTGCTGCATCAATAGACATATATTCCTTTTTATTACTAGTATTGCTTATTTGTACTTTTTTGTTTTGTTTTTTTTTTGTTTGTTTGTTTTGTTTTGTTTTTGTTTTGTTTTGTTTTGTTTTTGGTACTGAGGAATGAACCCAGGGGACCCTTAACAACTGAGCCACATTCTCTTTTTAATATTTTATTTATAGACCAGATCTGGCAGAGTTGCTTAGGGCCTCCCTAAATGACCGAGACTGGCTTTGAACTCACAATCCTCCTCTGAGCTATTGGGATTATGAGTGTGCACCACTGCACCAGGCTTGTTAACTTGTATATTCTTATTTTAAAAACATATTATTTTTAGTTGTTGATGGACATTTATTTATTTATTTATTTGTTTGTTTGTGGTGCTGAGAATCAAACCTAGTGCCACATACATGCTAAGCAAGCACACTACCACTGAGCCACAACCCCAGCCCCTGCTTGCATATTCTTTAATAGATATCTTTAACATAATTTTAAGTGACACTGTGAATATTGTATGATGCATATGAATCAAATTCCCTGGATCACAATCAATTAACACATCCATAAATATGTAATTAATGTTGAATATGATATTAATATGGTTCTTGGAATTATGCAAAGTTACATTTTTTTTATTTTTTTTATTCTTTTTTAAATTTTTTTTATTTAATTTTTTATTGTTGGTTGTTCAAAACATTACAAATTTCTTGACATATCATATTCCACACTTTGATTCAAGTGGGTTATGAACTCGTACCTTCACCCCATACACATATTGCAGAATCACATCAGTTACACATCCATTTATTTACATATTGCCATACTAGTGTCTGTTGTGCTCCCCTGCCTTTCCCATCCTCCACCATCCCCCCTCCCCTCCTCCT
>NW_026000174.1:4712574-4791520 GCF_001458135.2 Marmota marmota marmota
CCTCAGCAGGACCCGGACCGAGAAGCAGTTTCCGCGGGCTCCCAGCCCTGGGCCAGGGCAGTTCCGGGAGCCGTAACTCGGCCGCTCCGTGCTCGGTGTATGCTCTGATAAGAGCAGGCTCCAAGAAGCAGCCTCCACGGGCTCCCCAGCCCTGGGCCAGGGCAGTTCCAGGAGCCGGAACTCGGCCGCCCCGCGCTTGGTGCACGCTCCGATAAGAGCAGGCTCTAAGAAGCACCCAGGCACTGAGCCCGAGCAATCTGTCCGCAAGCCGCAGGCGAATGGCAGCCTGAAATTACCTGTTCTATGGCTGAATGAGCTGCGGTCAGTCGAAAACTGGGATGGTGACGTCAGCTCTCCAACATGGTGGCCGCTGGCCTCCTCTGTGGTCTGACCGGTGTGGAGAACCAAAATGGACGGCTTCCTTCCCCCATCTCGAACCCAGAATTCAGCCCTGAGTACGTTGCTTGCATGGCTGGCAGAAACTGCAGTGCTGTATCCCTGCGTCGCTATCTCCTCGTTTCCCAGCGCGTGCTGCAGCCTCTAGCCGCGGGGCGATTTGCTGAATAAGCAGTGTTACCCTCCGTGCGACAAACCTCTCGTGTTTGAGTCCCCGTAGCCGATCCTCGTGCGATGGAAATCCTTCCTCCAGGTTCCGGAGCACCCCACTATTGCTGGAAATTCCTAACAAGATAGCCTTTAGCCGTCCTGACTTGTCATACTCCCACACAGTGACGCAGCACACAGGGGCAATGCACTCCCCTCGCCGCCATCTTCCCGATCCCCTACATTTTTTGTTTATTCTTTTTCTTGAGCCATCTTTCCAGAATTTTGTCAATTTTGTCATAAGAAATAAACATGATTTTGTTGATCCTTTCTATTGTAATTATTTTCTCCTTTCTCTAATATGTTTTAATTATTTCTTTATTTAGAATATCTTTTCCTGCTTTTTTCTAACCACTTAATTTGGATACATATTGGTTTACAGATTTTCCTGTTACTAATATAGACTCATAAGGCTCTGAATTTTCTTCTTCCAATCATTTTTGCTGCATTCCACACATTTTGATATACAATATTATTATTGATATCTAGTTTTCTTCTTTAAATCATGAGTTATTTAGACATTAGGTTTTTTTTTAAATTTCTAAATATATATGTTATAAAGTTAAATATTCTTTTTCAAAGAACATTTCAGATTTCTTTTTTTTAAAAAATCTTTATTTATTTATTTTTATGTGGTGCTGAGGATCAAACCCAGTGCCTCACACATGTGAGGCATACACTCTACCTCTGAGTTATAGCCCCAGTCCCTAAATATTTATTATTTTTTTAAATACTTTTTTTTTAAAAAAAATTTGTTTAGTTACACATGGGCACAATATCTTTATTTTGTTTATTTATTTTTATGTGGTGCTGAGGATAGAATCCAGGGTCTCATACATGCAAGGCGAGTGCTCTACCACTGAGCCACAACCCAGCCACCCTAAATATTTATTCTTGATATCTAATTATTTTGTGATCCACTATACTGTTTTTATGTTATACTATCTTTGACATTTGTGGCTTGAACTATGACCTAGTATGAGGTATATTTTTGTAAATGTTGCAGGTGTAGTTCAAGAGTGTGTGTGTGTATTCCCTACTTGATCAAGAGTATTATATACACTGCTAGAAACTGACTCCTTCTCATATCTCAAACCTTTCTTCTTTTATTATTTCCAGGCTTCCTTCAGCATAGTTTCAGTTGTTAAGGGTCATGCTGATTATAGAATCTTTGCATTGTTTATCTAAAAATGTTTTAATCTTTTTCTGAAGAGACATTTTTTCATGGTGGAAAATTTTAGTTAATTTTTTGTACCCTTTGAAGATGCGATTTCATTTTCATATGAATTCCATATTAGCCCCTATTAAAGTTGTTACTTTGTAGGTTACCTATCTATTCTTTGCTTGATTTTAAATCCTATTCTGTATCTTCCGTGTCCTAGGCTTTACTATGGTGAATCTAGATTTTTTAATTTAATTTTATTTTTTTTAAGTAAATTCTGTGAAGGCTTAGCATACTAATTTACCCTAAATCTGTAAATTTGTGTACTGTAGTTCTAAAAAACCCACAACCAGTCTTTCTGGAATAATGCATCTCTCCTATTCTCTCCTACTGGAACTCTCATTCAAAGTATACTGGTAAGCAGCTTTCAATAATCTGACAGATTTTGATCTACAAAAAGTGCCACAGGGGAGAAGTAAGGCTTGAATATCTCCCCTGCACATCTTATCATTTTGTGTGTGTGTGTGTGTGTGTGTGTGTAACAGTGCTGCCTCTTTTCTAATTTTCTGAAAGTTGTTTTATATTCTGGGCCATTTTGTTCTTTCTTCCACTTTTCCAAATATCTCTGTCATTTATCCACCTTTTCTCCTGAATGTAATCTTTCAGGGGGATTTCCAAAGATATATTTTCCATTCTGCTATTCTTTGGCTACTTTATTATTTTTTTCACTTCCAGAAATTTTATATGGTTCTTTGTTTGTATCTGCTTGCTATCCTTACTAGTCTTTAGTTCTTAACCCATGCCTTCTTCTCTTTTATGTCTTAGAACACATTAGTACACAGATATTATATATCATTTATTATGTAATTTGAAAGGTTTGTGTATATTTCATTCTCATTTTCTTATGTTCTCAAGCACAAGATGAATCACTTTACTAAAATTTTGTGACTGTATGTATCTTTTTAAATTTAACTTTTATTGCCTGTTTTCTAGAGATTTATCTGTGGGAATTCTTTGAGGTCTGGGTTGAAGGTGAATTACTGAGGAAAGAATGTGTTTTCTTTTTTTAAGATACCTAGGAACCACCTTAAACTTCAGTAATATTGGTGCTTTTATTGAACAACACATTGTAAATGTTATCCAAGTTTTTAAAAAGTACAAAGTGTGATTTGAAATTCTGAGGAAGATTGTTTTTCTTCCGCTTAGTGTCAAAGTCAAGATTAACAAACTCTCTCTCTCTCTCTCTCTCTCTCTCTCTCTCTGTGTGTGTGTGAGTATATATATATAATATATATAAATAATTGGTGGGGGGGTACTAGGGACTGAACTTAGGGGCAATCAACCACTGAGCCACATACCCAGCCCTATTTTGTATTTTATTTAAAGATAAGGTCTCACTGAGTTGCTTAGTGCCTCACTTTTGCTGATGCTGGCTTTGATCTTGTGATCCTCCTACCTCAGCTCCTGAGCCTCTGGGATTATGGGCATATGCCACCATGGCACCCAGCTTCCTCCTTATGTTTTTTACAGACTTCAGTAAATGAACTTTGAAGATACAAAGCATTCAACCCACAGCAATGGGAGAGATGTTTTCCTTGTAGACCCCTTCACAGAGGGTATGAGGATTTGTGTCCCAGCTTTATTTAGGGCTCTTTGTTATGACTCCTCAACTTGTATGAGATGTAGAATAAATCTCCAGTTCCTATGAGATTGTGAAAAGAAGGCTTTTAGGTGATTGTAAACGGTAAATGTCCCCCATGAAACTGATGTCTTTCTTACTTCTATTTCTGAGGAATTCCTATAGTTTCTGTTCAGGTTATTTAAAATTAAAATATTTTGAAATATTTCCTCTCATATTTTTTTAAGAAAGAGAGAGAGAGAGAGAGAGAGAGAGAGAGAGAGAGAGAGAGAGAGAGAAGAGGAGAGGAGAGAGAGAGAATTTTTTTTAATATTTATTTTTTTTAGTTTTCGGCGGACACAACATCTTTGTTTGTATGTGGTGCTGAGGATCCAACCCGGGCCGCACGCATGCCAGGCGAGTGTGCTACCGCTTGAGCCACATCCCCAGCCCCCTCATCTCATATTTTAAAACTTTTTATCATACTGAATCCAAATAAAATCTCCTAGAATGGGCCATCATTAGCATTTGGCCAAACTTACTTCACCTTGTTCTTTTTGTATTTTGTCATAAAACTTTAAAGCTTTACCATCACGTCATTCCACCTCATAATACTAGCGTATGCAACTCAGTAAATAAAGGTATTTTCTAGATAATCACATAGAAAACTATCAAAGTACCTTTAATATCATTTAATTCTAGTCAACATTCAAATGTCCCCTATTGTTTCAAAATGTCATTTTATAGTTGGTTTGTTCAAATCTGGATATAAACACCGCTCACACTTTAACTTTGGGGTGTTATTTTTCTTTTAAATTCCCTTTAAGCTAGAATAGAACCTTCCTCCTTTTTTAAACTTAATGATGCCAACGACTCATTAAAAATTAAATCAGTTGTTTCATGGGGTTGCTTTCTTATGATATATTAAATATATCTGTATTATCTCTATTCTTCATATTTCCTATGAACCACGACATAGATATAAATGCTGGATTATATTTGGATTCAACTTCATAGATACTGCATGTGATTTATACTGCAGTAAGTCAGAAAGCTCATATAGCTGATAATTATAAATTTATTGATGTTTATATTGAGCAGTGATACCAGTTTTACCAGTCTGACACTCCCATTGTAAATTTTCCCATTAAACTTTTCTTATTTGTCCTAATTAGTTATACATGAAAGTATGAATGGTGTATAACTTCATTCTTCTGATTGTATGGGATATAAAATCACATCAGTTGTGTAATCATATATCGCATAGGGTAATAAAGTCTAATCATTCTACTATCTACCCCCATATCCCTCTCCTCCCTTTATGATTTTCTGTTTAATCCAAAGTACTTCCATTCCTTCCTAGACACGCCCCCCACACACATTTATTGTGAATTAGCATTAACCATATCAGAGAAAACATTTGGCCTTTGGTTTGGGGGAGTTGACTTATTTCACTTAGCATGATATTCTCCAGCTTCATTCATTTACTGGCAAATGCCATAATTTCATTCTTCTTTGTCGCTGAGTAATATTTCACTGTGTACATATATATACCCGACATTGTATCCATTCATCTGTTGACAAGCACCTAGGTTGGTACCATAGTTTAGCTATGCTGCTATAAACATTGATGTTGGTGCATCATTGTAAGATGCTGATTTTAAGTCCTTTGGGGATAAATTGAGGAGTGGAATAGCTGGGTTAAATGGTGGTTCCATTCCAAGTTTTCTGAGGAAACTCCATGCTGTTTTCCATATGGTTACCCCAATTTGCACCCACCAGCAATTTTTCCCCACATCCTAGCCAACGTTTATTGTTGCTTTTATTCTTGATAATTGCCACCCTGACTGGAGTGAGAGAAAATCTTAGAGCAGTTTTGATTTTCATTTTTCTAATTGCTGGAGATGTTGAATATTTTTTCATATATTTGTTGCTCATTTGTGTTTTTTCTTCTGAGAAGTGTCTGTTCAGTTCCTTAGCCCATTTATTGATTAGGTTATTATTATTATTATGGTTTTGAGTTTTTTTAGTTCTTTATATATCCTGGAGAATAATGCTCTATCTGAGGTACATGTGGTAAAGATTTTCTCCCCTTCTGTAGGCTCTCTCTTCATGGTATTGTTTCCTTTGATGAGAAGAAGCTTTTTAGTTTTAATCCATTCAAGAAGTAAAATCAAGATTTATTGATTCTTGATTTTACTTCTTGTGCTTTAGGAGTCTTGTTAAGGAAGTAATTTCCTAAGCTGACATGGTAAAGATTTGGACGTACTTTTTCTACTTTTAGTTGCAGGGTCTCCGTTCTAGTGCCTAAGTCCTTGATCCACTTTGAGTTGAGTTTTGGGCATGATGAGAGGTAGGGGCTTAATTTCAGTTTGCTGCATATGGATTTCCAGTTTTCCCAGCACCATTTGTTGAAGAAGCTATTTTTCTCCAATTTATGTTTTTGATGTCTTTGTCTAGTATGAGACAAGTGTATTTAGATGAGTTTTTCTCTGCATCTTCTCTTCTATACCATTCATCTTGTGTCTGTTTTTGGTGCCAATATCATGATGTTTTTGTGACTACAAACTATCTATAGTATAGTTTAAGGTCTATATTGTGATGCCTCCTGCTTAATTTTTCTTGCTAAGAATTGCTTTAGCTATTCTGTGTCTCCTATTTTTAAATTTTTTTTTAGTTGTACATAACACCTTTATTTTATTTATTTGTTTGTTTGTTTATTTATTTATTTATGGGTTTCTGAGGATCAAACTCAGTGCATCACACATGCAAGGCAAGAGCTCTACCACTGAGCTACAACCCCAGCCCCTGGGTTTCCTATTTTTCTAAACAAATTTCATGATTGCTTTTTCTAATTCTATGAAGAATGTCATTGGAATTTTAATAGAATTGCATTAAGTCTGTATAGAAGTTTTGGTAATATGGCCATTTAGACAATATTAATTCTGCCTATCTAAGAGCATGGGAGATCTTTCCATCTTCTAAGGTCTTCTTCAGTTTCTTTCTTTAGTGTTTGGTGGTTTTCATTGTAGAGGTCTTTCACCTCTTTTGTTAGATTGATTTCCAAGTATTTATTTTTTTTCCTGAAGCTATTGTAAATGGGGTAGTTTTCCTTATCCATCACTGATGTATAGGAATGCATTTGATTTATGGGTTTTGATTTTACATCGGCTACTTTGCTGAGTTCATTTATTAGTTCTAGAAGCTTTCTGATGGAATCACTTGCATCTTCTAAATAAAGAATCATGTTGTCAGCAAATAGTGATAATTTGATTTCTTTTTTTCTGATTTGTATTCCTTTAATTTCTTTCTTCTACCTAAGTGCTCTGGATAAAGTTTCAAGGATGATGTTGAATAAAAGTGGTGAAAGAGGACATACTTGTCTTGTTTCAGGTTTTAGAGGGAATGCTCACAATTTTTCTCCATTTAGAATGATGCCCGCCTTGGGTTTAACATGTATAGCTTTTTCAATGTTGATGTATGTTCCTGCTATCCCTAGCTTTTCTAGTGTTTTCAACATGAAGAGGTGCTGTATCTACTGAGATGATCACATGATAATTAAGTTTATTGATATGATGAATTACATTTATTGATTTCTGTATGTTGAACCAACCTTGCATCTCTGGAATGAAACTCACTTGATTGTGGTACACTATCTTTTTAATATGTTTTTGTATGTAATTTTCCAGAATTTTATTAAGAGATTTTGCATCTATATTTATTAGGGATATTTGTCTGAAGTTTTTTTTTTCTTTAATATATCTTTGTTTGGTTTTGGTATCAGGGAGATATTAGCTTCATAGTATTTCTATTTCATGGAATAATTTGAGAAGTATTGGTGTTAATTCTTCTTTGAAGTTCTTGCAGGACTCAGTTGAGAATCCATCTGCTCCTGGGCTTTTCTTAATTGGCAGGATTTTGATGGTATCTTCTATTTCATTGCTTAAAACTGAACTGTTTAAATTGCATATGTCCTCTGATTCAGATTGGGTAGGTCATATATCTCTAGAAATTTGTCATATCTTCAAGATTTTCTCTATGATTGGAATATAAATTTTCAAAATAGTTTCTGATTATCTTCCATATTTCAGTAGTGTTCATGATGATATTTCCTTTTTCATGAAGAATTTTAGTAATTTGAATTTTTTTCTTTTCTTTGTTTGCTGTGCTAAAGGTTTATCAATTTTATTTATTTATTTGTTTATTGGAAGAACCAACTTTTTGTTTTGTCAATTTTTGAACTCTTTTTTTTTGTTTTGATTTCCTTGATTTCAGCTCTGGTTTTAATTATCACCTGTCTTCTACTGCTTTTGGTGTTTATTTGTTCTTCTTCATTTTATAGGGCTTTGAGATGTAATATTACTTCATTTATACATTGACTTTCTATTTTTTTAATGAATTATTTCAGTTCAGTGAACTCTCTTAGTGTTCCAGAGATTTTGATATTGGAGTTCTCATTTAAGAATTTTTTTTAATCTCATTCCTGATTTCTTCTGCTGTTCGTTACTCATTCAATAGCATATTATCTAGTCTCCATGTACTAGAGTATCTTCCATTTTTAATTTTATCATTGATTTTTAATTTCATTCCATTATGATCTGATAGAATGTAGGGTATTATCTCCACTTTTTGCATTTGCCAAGAGTTGCTTTGTGGTATAAGCTATTTTAGACAAGGACCTGTGTGCTGCTGAGAAGAAAGTATATTCTCTTAGTGATGGATGAAATAATCTATGTCTGTTAAGTCTAAATTATTGATTGTATTATTTTGTTCCACAGTTTTTTTTTTGAAGATCTATCTAGTACTGAGAGAGGTGTGTTAAAGTTATCCAATATTATCATATTCTATGTGATTTTTGAAATTGAAAGGGTTTGTTTGATACATCCAGATGCTTCACTTTGGGGGGCATGAATATTTATGATTTTTATGCCTTGCTGATGTATAATTCCCTTAAGCAGTATGAAATGTTCTTCTTTGTCTCTTCTGATTAACTTTGGCTTGAAGTCCATTTTATCTGATATAAGGTTGGAAACCCCTGCTTGTTTACATGATTTATGTGAGTGATATGTTTTTTTTTTTTTTTCCCATCCTTTCACCTTTAGTCTGTGGATGTCTTTACCTATGAGTTGAGTCTCTTGGAGACAGCATATTGTTGGGTCTTTGTATTTAATGCAATCTGCCAGTCTTATGTCTTTTGATTGATGAGTTTAGCATTAACATTCAGGATTATTATTGAGATATGATTTATATTCCCAGTCATTTTGGTTTATTTCTGGTTTTTAACTTGACTTTGTTTCTTCTTTGATTGACTAATACTTTAGTGTAGTTCTTTCCTTTGGTGGTTTTCACTTTTTTCCCCATTTTATCCCATGGAATATTTTGTTGAGAATGTTCTGTATTCTAGGCTTTCTAGTTGTGAATTCTTTTAATGTTTGTTTATCATGGAAGGTTTTATTTCATGTTCACATCTGAAGCTTAATTTTGCTTGACAACCCTTGGTTGTCATCCATTTTCTTTCAGAGCTTGGTATATGTTCTTCCAGGACCTCCTAGCTTGGAGGGTCTGGGTTGAGAAATCAGCTGAAATACCATTGGTTTCCCCTTATATGTAATATGTTATTTTTCTCTCATGGCTTTTAAAAAACTATCCTTAATCTGTAAGTTAGGTATTTTCATAATAATGTGCCTTGGTGTAGGTGCATATTTGGGGTCCTGTAAGCCTCTTGTATTTCATTTTCCATTTCATTCTTTAGGTATGGTAAATTTTCTGGTATTATCTCATTGAAAAGATTGCACATTCCTTTGGTTTATATCTCTGCACCTTCAACTATCACAATAAATCTAAAGTTTGGTCTTTTCATGTTATGCCGTAATTCTTGAAAGCTCTGTACATGGTTTCTTTGCATCTTTTCAGTGTAGTCAACTTTATTTTCCAGATTATATATTTTATCTTCAATGCCTGAGGTTCTGTCTTCCAAGTGGTCAATCTGTTGGTGATACTTTTCATTGAATTTTTTAATTTGGTTTATTGTTTCCTTCACTTCAAGGATTTCTACTTGATTTCTTTTCAGAATCTCTATCTCTTTCTTTCTTTTACCTCCCAATATTCATCTCTGATTTCACTCTTTATATCATCCTTTATGTCATGGATCAGGTTAACTATGCACATTCTATATTACTTTTCTGAAATTTTTTCTACTGTATTGTCAATGGATTCTATTATTAGAGCATCTTGGTTTGCTTAGGTCCCTTTGTTCCCTTGTTTTTTCATGTTCTTCATATGTCTTCCCATCTAGCAGTGCATCTGAGGTAGTACAGTTTCTACTTTGTAGATTTATAATGTCCCTGAAAGTTTCTAGTACCTTTTCTTTAAGAGGGAGACCAATATTAACTGTTGTGAATTCTTTTAATGTGTATAATGCAAACATTATACAGCCTTAAACCAAATAGTTTCTAGTAAGATGTCTACAGTTTTGTTGCAATAAGCAAAAATGTTGTGTTCAATTGAATACAATATAAAAATATATTTGCAAAAGGGTTTACAATTTCAAATGATGGATGAAGAGAAGACAGAAGTGGTATAGAATGTGATGTTTGTGAGGAAAGAGGATAGAAGATAAAAGTAATAAATTATTGGAAGAGTGAAAAAGGAATTAGTAGAAGTTGGCTGTTAATAGGAGAAAAGTGAGAGAATCCAGGGAAACAGGTGAATGTGTGTGTGTGTGTGTGTGTGTGTAAAACTAAAAGAATATGCAACAAAATTGTAATATACTTTTCAGACATCCCAGTCCTCATTAAACTGATGCATGAAAAATACTTGATTTCAAAAATGGTAGAGATGCATGAAAGAAAGAGAGAGAAAGCGAGAGAAAGAGGGAGGGAGAAAGAGAAGGAGGGAGAGAAGAGGATCTTGATGGAAAATTGAACAGTTGTTTCTTTTGGAGTTCACAAGTTTCTCAGCTTCCTTCTCAGCTTACAGGTGGTGTTGTCTGGAGTTTGATGGTAGCGCCACCCTCGGGAAGATAACAAATATGTAAAGACAATTGACCATGTTGGAAGACTGTACCCTAGGAATCTCTTTTGGGTTCCACTCATGTGGCATAGGGACCTACTCTTATCCCTTTATATCACCTCCAGATCCCACAATTCCTTGTCTCTGATTTAGTCTCCAAACTTGATCTCTCCTTTCCCTGCCCTTTTGAATTCCTGGTCTGGCACTAGTCTCTCAGGAAGTCCTGAGGGCAGGGTGCCGGGCCTGTGTGCTGGTTGTGGAGAGCTATTCTGTATCAGGAGGATCAAGAACAGGCACTCAGTTATGCAGGCCAGCATCCTAAGTGTGAGCAATGAGCTGGGTTGAGGACTAGGGAAGGGTTTGGAGATTGGGGGTTGGAGGGTCTGGAGGGTTAGGGTTAGGGTTAATGCCAGCACCCTGTTGGGCACCAGACTGATGCCAGAACTGACAGGACCAGGAGATCCATGGATGCTGGACTGGGAAGAGATTAAGGGACTAGGCTATTGCCTAGACCTGATAAGTGTTGGCCCAAGTGTGTCCTGGGAACCTGGTGGGTGTAGGACCAGCTAGCTGTGCAAGCCAAGAGCCATCACACCCTCCTGCAACCTTTTGACCTGCTATGGCCAACCCAGTCAGTCCCTGTATGGTTCAGGAGTCAAAGAACTGAGGAGAGCTTGCCTCTCTTTAGCCTCTCTTATCTCTGTTTCCCACAGGTGAAATACCCCCAGTTTCTGACTTTCCACAGGATTGCTGAGTTCAGACAGGCTGTTGCAAAATTGGCTGCAAACTCACGGATCTGGGCTTCAGTTTCCTAGGCTTCACCATGATACAGTTTCAAAATCCCCCATTAACTTTTTAATCTAATGGCTCTTAATATCTCTTGGTGATTGTCGCCTTTCCTTCTAAGCAGGGTTTTGCCAATTGGTGAATTTCTAATTCTATCATATTCTTTACATTTATTACATAGAAATTTGTCAAAAAGAATTTTTCTTCACAAACTAAGCTTAAGTGACACTGAATTTAATTTTATAAAGAAAAAAAAGGACAAGTGTTCAATTTTTTCTTTCTAATTACCACTGATTAGAGTAAATATCTGATACTCTAGTTTCCTCCAGAGCTGAAGGGAGAATTGCTCTATTTTGTTTAAAACTTGTGGGTTTGTTTTGTAGTTGTTGTTACACAATGAATTGAACCCAGGAGCATTTAGTCACATACCCAGTCCTTTTTATTTTGAGAGAGTGTCTTCCTAAGTTGCTGAGGGCCCTGACAAATTGCTGAGGCTGGCTTTGAACTTGTATTCTTACTACCTCAGCCTCTGGAGACAATGGAATTACAGGTGTTCACTAGCACATCTGGCTAGGTTAGTGACTTTTATAGTGGGATTCTTCAAAAAATTTTTATAAGAAGAAAGAATATAAATAGATCATAAATAATCAAGAACACTCATTGGTTTACTACATTTGGGATTCATATTGCTTGAATATATGAAAATTTTTCTAAATACAAGCAAATAACTAATATTAACACAAGAGTGGTTCTTTTAAATTATTTTTCATTTCTTTTGTTATTTATTCATTCCTTCATTCATTCAGCATTGGGTATTGAATGTAGAGGTGTTCCAGCACTGAAATACTTCCTTAACCCTTTTTATTTTTATTTTGAGAATGATCTTACTAAGTTGTCTAGGATGATTTTAAGCTTCTAATCCTACTGTTTCAGCCCCCGAGCAGCTGGGATTACAAGTGTGCTAAGGATATTTCTTAATTTGATGAAAATTCAAAACTGAATTTCCTACTCATTTATATCATGTTCTATCTTTAGTGCTATTAATTTTTCAAGTTTCATTTTATCCTTTAAGTTAAATGTGATTTCTACATTTGAATAATTATTTGCCCCAAAATATGTTAGTAATATTTTATGTCACCCTTGTCCCACCTTCATCCATAGAATTAGTGTTGAGATCAATACAAGTCTACTTGCAGTCTTGTTTACTTAACAAAGATTAATATGGATAAAAACACATTAGTTAAATGGTGACATGATTTTTACCACTTACTAATAGGAGAGAAGGAATAAGAATATGTAATTTATATAGAAATAAATTCCTTAGCTTCCAAAGAAAACATTGATTGTCGTTTAAGAAAACTTAGAATTAATACTCAGTGAAAATATTGGTTAATATGGCTGTTGCTTTTCCTGAACTTATATTTTATCTTAGTATGTGGAAAAATGAAAATATAACCTAATACAAAAAAATCGTATTTAAAATGTAAATGGGTCAAGTTTGTATGAAATAGCAATTATGAAAATAACCACAAACAAGTCACTGAACAAGACTTTATTAATTATGCAATACCCAAAGAAAGGTTCTGCATTCATGTGTTTAACAACCAAGGAAGGTACATTCTGGTTACACTCCTTATATGATAATCTATAATAAATATGAGTAACCTAATAAATGGAAAATAATTCTACAAATGAGAAACTAGGAGTAAAGATGTTTTTGGTGATGAGCATCTATCATAATTAATTATCACTATTAAAATATAGGCAGCTAATCTCTAATTAAAGGAAAAAAATATTTTACTAGCTCTTTAAAAGACAACCTCAGGTTAACACTAAACATGGTGAAATCTTATGGCAAAAGTTTTAATATTCAGTTAGTCTATATAGAGAAAGACATGTACATGTCTTTTAAACATTTTATTGAATAAGTTGTATATTTATATATTAGAAAAGAAAATATAAAAGTTACATTAAAGTGTTTATTGTAAAATATCCTGTTGTTTTCATAAAACAATCAACCATCTCACTTGATTAATTTCATATTAGCTATTTTTTTAAAATCTGCTTATGAACAAAAGCAGACCAATAATTATTGCAGTCATTTGCTCATTTATTCACTCAGCAAACATGTCAAATATTTTGTGACAGATATAATTCCCAGCAATGAGAAAAAGTTTAATGAGACAAAGACCCTTCATTTGAGGAGCTCACAGTCTCAAGATGCAGAAAAATAGAATTATGATACATGACAGTTAATAACAATCTACTATGGAAATTGTTATAATAGAAATGTGGTGATGAATTTCAAGGGAATTGCCAGGGTTGATGGGGTATTAATCAAGATAATAGTAGTAAGAATGCCTAAAAATGGTGACAATTTTAGGACTTTTCTAGAGCATAGAATTGGTTAGACCAGAGGAGCAGTTAAACATTAGGATTATTAGGATAATTAAGAATTATTCTGAATTGGTTGAGTTGGGTAGATTACAGTGGCATTGAGTTTAGGAGAGTAAGTGGTTTTAGAGAAAACTTCCTTGGGCTTGTTTTCAGGTGTGCTGGGGTATAGGAAGCTGATAAACACCCCAAAATGAAGGATTGGGGATAGAGATACCTTCTGCCCCATAAAACAAATAATTTCAGAAGAGAAATTTCAAATAGGCTTTTATTTAAGCAAATTGTACCTTTTTTGTTTATAAAAATAGCTGGAGGAACTTTTCAAAATGGAATGAAAGTATTCATCTAAAGCATCAGTAAGCTCAAAGGATCTTTTGATATAAAAGTTCTTGGATTTTTTATTGGTACATTACAATTATTTATAATATCAGGATCATTATGCCATATTCATATATGCATAACATAATTTGCTCACTCTCCTCCCCCAGTACCTTCTCTTTCCTTTCCTCCTCTCTTCCTAATCCACTTACTGTACACTACTGATCTCCCATCTATCATCATCTTCTTTTTCTTCTTCTTCATCATCATCATCTTCATCATCATTTTGATTAATTTTACAATGCAGAAATTTAAAAATTCTCGCCCTTATGTTTCCATTTTAGGAATCTCATATCTTGTGAGATTAGGACAAAAGGTTTCGTTTATTTTTATTTATATTCATTAAATTTATAGAAATTTAATGAATGGTCATATCTTGTTCAAACTTTATAGAAAGAAGATTATTAGAAAGTTTGGGATTTGTGGAATTTTAAGGAATTTTTTTAATATTTATTTTTTAGTTATAGGTGGACCCAAAATCTTTATTTTACTTTATGTGGTGCTGAGGATTGAACCCAGAGCCTCAGGCATACTAGGTGAGCACTCTACCTCTGAGCCACAACCCCAGCCCATTAAGGAATTTTTTTAAAGCAATCGATAAACTTTAGAGGCCATCTTTTTATGTATTATTTATTAAAGGTTTGTGGTTATAACAGTAGGTAGGTTCATCATGACAAACTCATACATACATGGAAATTGATTTCAGTCTTGGTCTTGACCCTCCTGCTTTTCCCTCTCAACTTTCCCTCCTGCCTTCCCTCATCTCTCCCATTCTCCTTTCTCTGCTTGATTTCATTTCACTTGCCTATTAATTTATATTTGATTGATTATTTATATTATCCTATCCTTTCCTCCCCTTTTCCTTTATTTTACTCTATCTTCTGCATATGAGTGAAAATATTTGCCCCTTGAGTTTCTCCATTAACATCCATTTTCCAGCAAATGCCATGATCTTATTCATTTTTTTTGTGACTGAGTAGAAATCCATAGTGCGTGTGTGTGTGTATGTGTGTGTGTATGTGTATCAGGGTTTCTTAATCCATTCATCTATTGATGGACATCTGGGTTGATTCCATAATTTAGCTACTGTGCTGGTAGCTGCTAAAAAAATTGATGTGGCTGTATCATGCTAGTTTTAGATTTTGGGGAAAATACTGAGTAGTGGGATGGGTGGATCATATATAGTGATTCAATTCCTAGTTGTTGTTGTTGTTGTTGTTGTTTTTAAGGGATCTGTGTACTCTATGTACTACTTTCCACTGTGGTTGTACTAGTCTGCAATCCCACCAACAATGTATAAGTGTACCTTTCTCCCCGCAACCACTCAAGCATTTATTATTGTTTGTGTTCTTGATTATTGCCATTGTCACTGGAGTGAAATATAAGTATACTTTTTATTTGAATTTCCCTAATTGCTGAAGATGTTGAACATTTTTTCATATATTTATTGGCCATTTTGTTTTTCTTCTTTTTTTTCAGAGTTTAATCTTTTTTTTTATTGGTTGTTCAAAACATTACAAAACTCTTGACATATCATATTTCATACATTAGATTCAAGTGGGTTATGAACTCCCATTTTTACCCCAAAGTTTTTGTTTAGTTCTTTGCCAAATTGTTGATTGGGTTGTTCTTTTGGTATTAAGTTTCTTGAGTTTTTTGTACATTCTGGATATTAATCCCCTATGGGAGGAAGCTCTCTATTCATGCTTTTAATCATTTCCTCTGCTGTGCAGAAGGTTTTTAGTTTGATGGAATCCTGCTTATTTATTCTTAGTTTTATTTCTTGCTCTTTGGGGGTCTTGTTAAGGAAGTTGGTGCCAGTGCCTATATGATGGAATGTTAACCCAATGTTTTCATTTAACATTTGTGAAATTTCTGGTCTAATTTTTAAATCTTTGATCCATTTTTATCTGAGTTTTGTTCAGGATGAGAGAGAGGAATTTAACTTAATTGTTCAACACATATTTTTCAAGCTTTTCCAGTATTATTTGTTAAAAAGGCTGTCTTTTCTCCAAGATATTTTCTGGGCAACTTTGTCAAATTTCAGATAGCAATTAGTATATGGATTTGTCTCTGTGTCTTTTTTTCTGTTCCTTTGGTTTTCATGTCTATTTCTTTGTCAATACCATGCTGTTTTTGTTACTACAACTCCAGTATAATTTCAGATCGGGTATTGTGACGCCTCCTGCTTTAGTTCTTGCTTAGTACTGCTTTGGTTATTCTGGTCTCTTATTCTTCCAAATGTATTTGATAATCATTTTTTTTCTAATTCTATGAAGAATGTTATTGGTATTTTCACAGGTATAGCATTGAATCTGTTTATTGTTTTTGGTAGTATGGTCATTTTGACAATATTGATTCTGCCTATCCAAGAACATGGGATGTCTCTCCATCTTCTAAGGTCTTCTTCAACTTTTTAATTTAATGTTCTATAATTTTCATTGAAGAACTCTTGTACCTCCTTAGTTAAGTTAATTCCCAAGAATTTAAAATTTTTTTAGGTAATTGTGAATGGGATGGTTTTCCTGAGTTCTTCCTTGGCTGAATCATTGTTGGAGTATAGGAAAACTATTGATTTATGCATGTTGATCTTGTATCCTACTGCTTTGCTAAACTCATTTATAAGCTCAAGAAGTCTTCTGGTGGGGTTTTGGGGGGTCTTCTAGATATAGGATCATGTCATCAGCAAACAGAGATAGCTTGACTTCTTCTTTTCCTATTTGTATTCTTTTGATTTCCTTTTCTTACCTGATTTCTCTGGCTAATGTTTTGAGGATAAAATTGAATAGGAGAGGTGAGAGTAAATATCCTTGTCTTGTTTCTGATTTTAGAGAAAATGCTTTTAGTTTTTCTTCATTCAGTATTTTGTTGGCTTTGGGTTTGTTATGAATGGCCTTCACAATGTTGAGATAAGTTCCTTTGATCCCTAGATTCTCTAACATTTTAACCATGATTGGGTGTTACATTTTATCAAGGTATTTTCTGCATCTATTGAGATAATCTTGTGATTTTTGTCCTTAATTCTGTTTAAGTTTGAAATATATTTATTGATTCATATGTTGTTCTGACCTTGCATCCCTGGAATGAACCCCAGTTGATCATAATGCATTAAATTTTTGATATATTTTAATGCAATTTGCTAACATTTTATTTAGGATCTTTGCATCTATATTCATCAGAGCTATTAGTGTGTAGTTTTCTTTCCTAAGTTTTTTCTTCTTCTTCTGGGATCTACTTTTTCTTAATGCAGGCACTTGATGCTACATTTCCCTCTTAGAACTGTTTTCATACTGTCACAAAGATTTTGTTATATTATGTCTTTGTTCTCATTCATTTCCAAGTATTTCTTGATTTTTATTCTCATTTCTTCTTTGGTCCATTCTTCATTTAGGAAAATATTGTTTGATATCCATGTGTTTTTGTGATTTTTATTATTTCCTTGTTGATTTCTAGCTTCATTTCATTAGGATCTGATAAGTATACTGGGATTATATTGCACTTTTTTTATTATTGCTGAATTTGCTTTGTGGCCTAGAATATGACCTATTTTGGAAAAAGTTTCATCCACAGATGAGAAGAAGGCAAACTCAGTTTGGGTCCCAAGAATTCTGTAGATCTCCATTACAAATCCACTCGATATATAGTATTGTTTAGGTTAGAGATACCTATTGGCTTTATATTACATTGTTGTGTTGTTCCCTTTTTTAGGATATAATGGCCTTCTTTGTCTCTTCTGTTTTTTTTTTCCTCTTGAAGTCTGCTTTGTAATAGATGAGAATAGCCACTCCTGCTGGTTTTTTTGGACCACAGGCATGGAATATTTTTTTCATCCTCTCACCTTCATCCCATGGATATCTTTGCCAATAAGATGAGTGTCTTGTAAATAGCATATTGTTGTATCTTGTTTTTTGATCCATTCTGCTAATCTGTGTCTTTTAATTTGGGGAGTTGATGTTTTTAATATTCAGTATCAGTGTGGATATATGTTTATGATTTCCTGTCATTTTGGGTTTTTTTTTATTTTTTTTGCTATATCTTGTCTTGATTCTCATTTAATCTATTGAATTTCTGTTTGGGAGCTTTGAGAATTGCTTTTTATTTCTTCTTTGTGCAGTTTTTCTTTGAGTATTATTTAATACACGACAGCAGTGGAAAGCATTACAATTCTTATTACACATATAGGGTACAATTTTTCATATCTCTGTATATAAAGTATGTTCATGCCAATTTATGCCTTTATACATGTACTTTGTTGTTTTTTTTTGCATTACAATTCTTAATACACATATACACCACAATTTTTGGTATCTGATTGTATATAAAGTATGTTGACACCCAATTCAAGTCTTCATACATATACTTTGTATAGGGATGTCCATCACATTCCACCATCCTTGCTAATCCCCTGCCCCGCTCCCTTTCCCTCCCATCCTTCTTCCCTATCTAGAATTCATCTATTCCTCCCAATGCTCCCCCTCCCTACCCCACTATGAGTCAACCTCCTAATATGAGAGAAAACATTCAGCATTTGTTTTGGGGGAATTGGAGTATTCTTTGTAGTGCTGGCTTGGTGCTCATGATTCTTTAATTTATTCTTGTCATGGAATTTTTATTTTCCCCTTGACTTTCAAAATGAGATTTGCTAGGTATAGTAAACTTAACTGGCAGTTGTTTTCTTTTATAACATGTAATATTTCATTCAAGGCCCTCCTTGATTTTAGGGTCTGCACTAATAAATCAGAAGTGATCCTTATTGATTTGCCTCTAAATGTGAGCTGGAGTTTCTCTCTTGAGGATTCTAATATTCTTTTTTATTTTCTATATTAGGCATTTTGATTATGATATGTCTTCATGAGCTTCTTATTTGTTGTTTTGTTTTGTATTGTTTTGTATCATTTTTTAGATTTATTGTTTTGAGCTTCTTATTTGACTAGATCTATTTAGTGTCCTATAATTCTCCTGTATATAGATTATCTATCTCATTTGTGATATGGGAAAAGTTTCGGTATCCTATAGAAAGTGTTCTTTATGACTTTAGTTTGTGTCTCCATGTTCTTTTCTATTCCAACAATTCTCAAGTTTTGTCTTTTAAAGCTATCTAGAGTTCTTGTATATTCTGGTTATGTTCTATAGTTTTCCCCACTTATTCTTCCATTCCTTCATATAACCTGTCTTAGATGCTTGAAGATCTATTTTTATATTCAATTTAATATGTTAGTTATACCTTCAATTGAGTTTTTAATTTGATTGATTGTGTCTTTCATTTTCAGGAGTTCTGCTTGGTTTTCTTGTTTGTTGTTGTTGTTGTTTTGTTTTGTTTTGTTTTTTTGGTACTTGGGATTGAACTCAACCACTGAGCCACATCCCCAGACCTATTTTGTATTTTTATTTAGAGACTTGGTCTCACTGAATTGCTAAGCACCTCACTGTTGCTGAGGCTGACTTTGAACTCACGATTCTCCACTCAACCTCCCAAGTCACCGGGATTACAGACATGTGCCATAGTTCCTAGCCTCTGCTTAGTTTCTTTTCACTATTTATATTTCTTTATTAAAGTGGTCTTTCATCTCCTGTAATTTATGTCTTAATTCCTTCATTAAATCTTCTTTTAATTGAACATTTTAATAATCATTTTTATAATCTTTCTCTGAGCTTTCATCCACCTCACTATCAGTGGGATCCTTTGTTGGAGGATTGTGGACTTTGGGGGAATATTTTTTTTTTTTTGCCTATTTTCTCAAGTTTTCAGAGGTCTTGGACTTAAACTTCAATTAAGTTGGATACCCCTACCTCTTCTTTTACATGTGCCCTTTTATGTGTAGTTATTTTATTTGTTCTGGGACATCTCTCTGTTATTGATATATGCATATATGTTAAGGAGTGGGACCTAAGTTTCCTCTTTGATTGTTCCTCTTGGGTCCTTGTTATTAGTTTGGTGCTTTTGTCTTTTCAATTCTTCGAGTTGGAGTAATGTTAGAGATTGATTAATTCAGCCCAGAGTCTCTAATCTGTTGACTTATAATGTCCCTGTAGAATCCTAGCACTTCAAAGAATGGGACAAAATAAACAATAGTAACAACCATTTCAAACAACATACAATACACATTGTTGAAGTAAATTGCCACCAATAAAAAGGAATGGTGGCTTCAGCACTTGCCAACACTAAGAACAATTACCATGAACTAGAACTGGCTTTAAAGAAAACAGCAGGTATCTACTAGGTCATCCACAGCAGTAATGATTATATTAGCATTAATGGTGGGGACAGGAGTTATACAGACCAATTATTTTTGAAAGATGATGAAAATATAGTCATTTAGGGGGAAAGGTAATGTGTTAGGAAGTCAGAAAAGACTTTACAATTTTAAAAGTAAACAGAGAATATAGAAAAACATAGCAAGTGTGTTTTTTTTTTTCCCCTATGGAAGAGGAGAAAAATACAAGAAGCAAGGCGTTGAGAAAGAATGAGTGAGAACAATAGATTTGGCTATTAGCAGGATAAGTTAAGAGAGAAACAGAAACAAGAGAAATAAACAAATGAAAATAATATAAAAACCAAACCAAAATATACAACCCAATAAACCTGAATCCTCAAAAGAGAATGCTGGGAAAAATAATTACATTAAAAATGCAAAAAATGAGAAAAAAGAAATACGTGTATTTTCTTTCTGTCTCTGTCATTCCTTTGGATATTTTTAAAAGTCTCCACCCAAGTAGACTCTAGTTGTTAGTTATAATCATATTTTATTCAAACATGCCAGTAACCCTTGTGGTTCTGTCTTTTTGCTATATATATATTTTTAATATTCTGGTAACTGAATATTTAATAAAAGGTCAAAGTGCTCTCAATAAGCATTTGATAAATACATATTAATGACTTAGTACTAACAATATTACAAAATTAGAAATTTAGATGGGAGCTAGTGAACAAAGGATTGTTAAAAAAAAAAAAAGCACTACAATAACAGGAGTATTTCAGTATTGTTTGCCTTTGGTAAAGCCAAAGGAAGCTGAACATGGAAAAGGCTTTTTACTTATCAATAATGAACAAAAAATTCCTAAGATGCAATACTGATAGAATTTTATTTGTGCATTTGTGACTTTTTAGAAAAAGTGTATTTATAACACTATTAAACAAAATAGCCTTAAATCAAAAGCATAAAGTGTGGTTTTACTAGTAGCATCTGGAAAGAATCAATTCCTTTTCCTATAATATTTCTAAGCAACCACAAATTGAAGCAATGCAAAGATAGTTCATGAGAAGTTAAAGCTATAATTTTTAGATTTTCATCATTCTGAATCTGCTGTAGGGAAAAATATTGAAAGCTAATTTACACATTCTGTCTTTATTATTAAATACAATTTTCATGTGATATCTGATAATCTCAGATTTTGGAAGCAAATGGGCCTTTTCAGGAGATTCAATTCTTTGTTTTGTATAATTGGAATTTGCACATGTACTCCAGTATAATTATTTTGTGAAATTAAAAGCAATGCTGCAATTATGGTATTATTAATATAAAGCCATAAATTTGCTAAGAAATTTTGGATGCTTTCTGAATTCTTAAAATTTTAATTGGATTGAATCCAATAATTATCAAACAATATTTAATGCATCTTTTTAATAACATGAATCTGAATGTAAGTCATTAATTTCTCCCTTTTTGCTGTCTTAATTTGCATTTTATCAGATTAATTTAAATGTAAATATACTTTACACAAATTACCTTCTAAAATCCTTGAAAGTAAATCTTAAAGCTCTTTCACTTAACAAGACATGAAAATATGGACTTTCTTATAGCATTCTAATATAAAGCCATTTTAGAATATTATGGTTTTTCAAAATGACTTTCTTTTTCCATGAAATGGATTTTCTTTTAACAATGTAAAATCAGAGACTAGCTGAGAATAGATTAAATAAATATTCCTCATATATCATACAGGAGAGAGTTTTTTCTCATATAAATTTAGAGCCCAATTACCAAAGTTAGTAGAGAATTTTCATAAAGAATATCAGAACATTTTACCACCACCATCACCAGTTCCTCCTCCTGCCACTCCTCCTCCTCTCTTCTTTATAAGCAGGAAGAAGGGTTTGGCAGATCATGTTAACCAAAAATTAAAAATTATTACCTGATCCAAGTAGTATGTAAGTTCTCACCAATTCCACATAGCAATGTTGGAAACCTTTTGTGTACTACGTCTATGTTTTTGCATCCAGGGGGGAAAAGCATGCTTTCTGAATTATTTGTCTATAAGTAAAACAAGAGCACCATACTAAAATGAAGCATTTGTTTGTTTGTGGTGGGGTTGTGCTATTTGCCCAGACTGGTCTTATGTCCCAGGACTGAAAAGATCCTCCAGCCTCAACATCCCAAGTGTAGGAATTATAGGCTACTGTGCCCAGCTGAGCATTTTTTTTTTTTTTCAAAGAAAGGCAAGAACTGAAAGAAAACCAGCAGAAAATAATTCTTGCCACAAGACTGACCTCTTTAGAATTAAGGCTCTAAAGATTCTTTAGTCCTTTGTGGGTACCTAGATTTATAAAGCAGCCAGAACAGAAAGTATATAAAGCAACTGAGGATGCTGGTGGCACATTCCTCCTTTGATAAAACAGACCTTAAATACTCTCACTACTTGCCCAAATAAAAATGACTAAGGCAGTCCTCATTAGCACTTCCTAGCTCACTGAGAGTCCAATATTTTTCTTTGGGCTTCAGTTCTTTCATTCTGGCCGAAAAACCTACTGTGTGCCAATTCAATTCAATAGTTCCTTGAGCACACCAATGAACCCACAACGTCAAGACCTAATAGTTGTTCAAGATTCAGACACTGCTTTCCAGAAACTGATACTCCTGTGGGAAACAATGGATATATTATGAATGTTAATAAAATGTAATCCTGCCATTTGTTTTTTCATAGGGCTTAAAGAAGGGATAGATGTTTTCTAAGACCCCACTATGCACACTTGCTGGGTAGGAACTTTACCTTCATTATCACCCTCAGTTCCCCAACAATCCTGTTTGATTAAACCATTTCCAAAATCATGTAGTGAGCTGCAAGTGCACTGGAACTTCATCCCAGGTCTATCTGTCTGACTCCAAATTTTCTACTACTAGCTTGCTGCCTCCTTCGTTTTGTGTGGGGAAACCTTGATATTCTTTAGAGAAAGTGGATTTTAAAAGTGTAATTGTAGAGTTTATTTTTCCATATTTAAATGAATAACACCTCAAGTTTTCATAGGTATTTCAAGTGCCTCACAAATAGAAAAAGTACATCCTGAAACTTCAAATCCTTAATTAGGTACAATTTTTATATAGAAAGCCAGGAGGAGTATACAAACCGAATACTTCATCATTGACGATTTTAAGGTGAGAGCTATAACACTGTGAGATAGGAATTGTGACATATTGAAGAAAAAGATATTTTGGAAAAGCAAATTGAACAGATTAAAGCAATGCATACAAATTACATGTTGTGAATATTACTGATCAACATTCCATCTCATTGAAAATGTAAAAGTAGACAGTGGTGATATTGGGTACTTTTACAATTTAGGATTGTTTTCAAAGTCACTAGCTACATAGGTTGTGACAATATAATACAAGCACAAAACCGCATTGAAGATCTTGGATATAGAAAGTAAATTACCTGTCAGTGTCTGAGATCTTATCTTTTCTATTTGAATTCACCAAGAAGCATAGATATAGAGTCAATATAAATAAAGATGTATGCATGTATTATTGATTCTGATCAAAGCTTTCTTGAGTAATGAAGAATACACAATTGAAGAATAGATAACACATAGTCACAGTGACTTTGAACAACTGCTCTGCATTTAAATGGGGCTTAGCAAACTACAATTGGTTCAAATCTGATCCAATGCTGTTTTTTATCAATGAAGTTTTTCTGGAACACAATCATTCCATGTATTACTGTGTTTTCTAAAGCTGTTTCATGCTGCAGTGGCAGAGTTAAGGAGTTGCTACAGAGACTATATGGCCTGAGAAGCATGAAATATTTACTGTCTAGCCATTCACAGATAAATTTTACTGACTCCTGATTGAGAAGATTATCTTAACTCCAGTTTTCAGAAGAGGTAGATCAGTTAGCCATAAGCTCACCAAACCCTATGCCCGCTAACAGGCATGCAAAGTCTTCTTGAAATCTGGATTTTGTGTAGGGCATGGTGGCCCACACCTGTAATCCCAGCTACTCAGGAGTCTTAGGTAAGAAGATCATAAGTTCCAAGGCTATCCTGAGAAACTTAGGGAGATATTTCTTTGATTTTTTTTTTTTTTTGTTGTTGTTGTTGTTGTTTCAAAAATAGGTGGCGGGGGTGCTCGGGATGTAGTTTGGTAATAGAGTGCTTGCCTAGTACATGCCAAGCCCTGGGTTCTATCTCCCCAGTACTGAGCAACAAAGAAAGAAAAACTTCTTAGAAGCATTTGACATCACCCCCCCCCCATTTTTTAAAATGAATCTATGTATTTGGAGAAAGTGTTGTTTCTCTAAGTGTTCCAGATTTGTCCTTGCATGGAAATACGTTTTGAAGATAATCACTCTTTTAATTTTAAATCCATTATTGGCTTATTACCTAGACCTCTTTATATTATTTTCAGTGGTTCCTCTGGGGTTTATAATTCTTCGCAGCCTGTCTATAAGCAATATCATATTACTTCATATATAAGAAACCCACAATATTATACTTGTAATACTTCTATCCACTTTTTTGTGCTAATTTTTCTTTTTTTTTATGGTGCCAGAGATTGAACTCAGGAGCACTCAACCACTTAGCCACATCCCCAGCCCACTTAGCCACATCCTTAGCCCTCTTTTGCATTTTATTTAGAGACAAGGTCTCATTGAGTTGTTTAGTTCCTCCCTGTTGCTGAGACTGGCTTTGAACTGATGATCCTCCTGTCAGCCTCCCTAGTCACTGGGATTATAAGCATGCACCACCATACCCGGCTATGCTAAAATTTTACCTTTATAAACCATACAATATATTGTCATTATTTTTGTTTTAAAATGTTATTCATCTTTGAGATTAATAATACATAAACATTTATTTTATAAGAACCTAAACATTGATCATTTCTTATGCACTTCATTTCTTTGTGTTGATATAAACTCTTTGTATGAATATAAATTCCATTTGTTATTATTTTTCTTTGGTCCAAAACTTTCAATATTTATTAAAGTGTAGTTTTCCAGTAATGGTTTTATCAGGTTTTCTTTGTCTGAAGAGACATCTTTTTGACTTATTTTTTCTCATTTTAACCTTTTATTATGGAAAAAAATTTAAACATGCAAAGGAAATCAATAATTTAATAAACATCCATATGTGAATTTCCCAGGTTAAAAAATTAGTACCACGTGAATGATTGTTTGGTCTATATGCCATATTTTTCTTTTCTCTGCTGGATTATTTTAAAGCAAACTCCAGGCATATAGTTTCATCCAAAAATACTTTTATGTATCTCTAAAATCATTTTTAATATATATTGTACAATTGTGGGGTACAGTGTGATAATTCAACACATTTATACAATATGTAGTGATCAAATCAGGAAAATCAGTATTTCCATGTCTTTAAACACTTCTTATTTCTTTCTGTCCTGAAACTTTGAATTCATTTCTTCTAATTCTTTATAAAATATGTAATAAATTGTTGTTGTGTATGCTTCTCAACTTACTTTTAGTAATATTTTTACAGGTTATAGAAATTTAGGTTGACATTTGTTTTTCTTTAAATACATTCAAATACCACATAATGATAGACTTCATATTTGAAGGTGGTCCTATAAAATTGTAATTGAGTTGAAAAAACTCCTAAAACTTAGTGACACTATAACCATCATAACATCATATTGCCCTCATTCCTCAAATGTTTGCAGTGATACTTATGTAAGCAAACCTGCTGGGATGCCAGTCATAGCACATGTACAGTACATAATATTTGATAGTAATCATAAATGATTGTTACTGGTTTATGAATTTACTATCCTACACTTTTAGCACTATTTTGGAGTATAGTCCTTCTTATAATAATAGTTTACTGTAAAACAGAATTCATTATGCCAGCAAGTGCCTCATATATCTTGTGTTACACATCTCTTGATTGATTCCAAGGTCACATTGACTGAGTGATTCACTTGTACCATCTAGATTTGTGTAATATATCTATGATATTCATACAATGATGAAACCACCCAAGAACACATTTTCTTGGAATTTATCTCCATCATTAAACACTGCATAATTTGATGTCATCTCATCAACATCCACTTGTTGTTTCTACTAGGAGAAATAACTGTCATTCAAGTGTGTGTGTGTGTGTGTGTGTGTGTGTGTGTGTGATATGTAGTCTTTTTTTTCTAGCTGCTTTTGAGAGGTTTTTCATTGTCTGTTTTTCAGAAATTTGATCGTGATGTGAAGGTGTAAGTTTGCTTATGTTCTTTCTGCTTTGGGTTTTTTTGAGCTAGATCTTTGGGTATATAGTTATCATCAAATTTGGAAAATTATTAGTTTATTTCTTTAAATAGATTTTCTTCCTCATCCTGCTTTCTGGGACTTCATTTTTTCCAGTTTTTTTTTTAAATCTCTTTAATTTTAGAGAGTTTCTAACAGTATCTCTTCAAATTTGTTGATTTTCTTCTTCTGCAATGGTCTTATGTGATTTTCATTTCATGTATCCTATTTTTTTTTTTTATTTTTATAAGTTCCGTTTGGTTCCAACCTGCATTCTTCTTCTTTTCTCATACTATTTCTCATACTATTCATGTTTTTTGCTCCACAGTCTTGAGTATGTGGAGCACATTCTGAGCATACTTATTTGCTAATTTTATCATCTGTTATTTCTTGCTTTTTGTTAATTAATTTTGTTCTGAATATAGGTCATATTTTTTTCTGCTTCTTTGCACACATGGTAATTTTCAGAGGAGATGTTAGACATTGCATATGTAACATTTTGGGTTGCTGAAGCTGCTTTTATTCTTTTAGGGCATTGGACTTTCTCTGGTTCATTGAGTTACTTGAAATCATTTTTTGTTCTTTAAAGGCTTGCTTTAATATTTTTTTAAGGGAAAGTACAGAGTGTCCCTAAATCTGGAGCTAATTTATCTCTACAACTAAGATTTTAGTTTTAGGTCTCTATTCTGGCTGGTTGAAATGCAAAGTATTCCTAGCCTTATAGGAGGTCTGAGAATTTTTCAGGTAAGAGGTTCCCAGCCAATTTTTCCCCACCTTTGTGTAAATTATTATACAACAAAGGAATTGAAGTAGGACAAGCTTTAAGAGCACCAGATCACACACACTTACACATATGGGTTCTCTCTCCCCCTTTCTCTCTGTAGTTCCTTATATTCTGGTATTCTGCCCACAGATTCTGCCTGACTTTGTTACCTGAAAGTTCAGTTTCTATTTGGGTTTCATGTTTCTAGTTCTTTCCTATTAAATGCCCACAGGCTTGAGCTGGAGCAATGGTAGTACTCACCTTGTTTATTTTCTTTCTCTTGTGAATCTCAGAGACCTCAAGTGACTGAAAATTGTTGGTTTTCCTTTTCTCATGTTTTCTTTTTGGTTTTCTAGTTATTTATAGTTGGGAGGCACTTTTCCTAATAACTAATTCTTCAGAAGTGAAAGTGGAAGTCACAGTTATTGTAAATGATGAGATGAAATGTATATTTGTACAATATGTAGGTCCCCAAACACACAAGCTACTAATTACCTGCAGGAACTCAGGAAGAATTTATAAGGAGGATATGACATTTGAACTGAGGCTTGAAAATATAAGTAGGGATTTGGCCCTTGAATCTACTTTATTGATTTATTTGTATTTAGCCAATTTTGTCATTCTTTCCATTGTTTACTGCAAACCTTCTTTTTAAGCTTTTTAGTCAATTACACCTTGTTCATTAGAGTTGAGCTTCCTTTAAATATTCAGAAAATTTGATTTACAGGTCATTTCCTCTCATCTTCTTACCTTTTCTAAAGGAATTATCTTCCTTTGTGGGTGTATTTACTCTCTTTCCTCCTGTTCACCTGTTTCATTGGTTTCATCCCATTAATGATTTTCAGGTGATGTGAGAAAGTGGAAAATGATGGGTTTAGATATTAGAATAGATCAGATTCCTGTGTTAACAATTATAATTTTTTAAAGAGTTCAGAATCCTATTTATTTGTTTTAATCCAGCCTTAAGAATTAACTCATCAAAGAAATCAGGAAATTTACAGTAAAATATAACTTAACAGAATCTGATGGGATAAAATGCAAACTAAATCAAGTGTGTAATATGGAGGCAACATATAGGATCTACTGTCTTGCTTGGTGTGGGAGCCATAAGAGAAACTAACATCCCCAAGAAGAAAACATGCCATCTTATCTTTCACTTGCCGTTAGGAAGAATTGGAAAAACCAGAGTAAGCCCAAATGTGATAAGTGCTACTTTCAATATCTCCTTAGAAAGATCCATTTGTAAGGGTGCTTAGAGATTTCCTAAAAGATGAAAATTCTTTCTCCTCAGTTTGATCTACTCTCCAGAAGTCACTATTTTTTTTCTTTTTTGAAATAATAAATTCCAGATATGCTAGATAATAATTTTAGCAGAATAAATTACTTAATAGTGTATTTAAGAATTTATTAACTCTTTCAGACCTCTAGGACACCTTTAATAAACTTTAAGTCAACTAATTCCTCAATGATTCCACAGTGAACTAGAAGAGTTAATACATCTAGCAGACATAATTGTCAATAGTGAGTTCTTGGGTCCATTTTTTTTAGGTTTACTAAGCAATACAGCATAATTGGCGTTAATAGATTAGAACAATATCATATTCACTTCTCACTTTTACCATTGTTTTAGAATACATATGTACCTCAAACTCATTTGGGGGATATTTTTAATTCTGCGAAATAGGGCATATTAAAGGCTTATTTAGTCTAAGGAAGCAATATATTGGGAAGGGAATCACATCATTTGGTGGGCAATTGAAGTCAGTTTAATTTAGGAGTCAGACATATCTGGGTTTAAGTTCTAATATTCACATATCCACATCTCTACACCAAAACTGATATACTATATCTCTCCTGCATGGAAAATACACAGTGGGAAGAGAAATAGAGAAAACAATTGCATGTTCTGATCTCAGCTCTGCTCTTTCCCAGATTCATGGCCTTTGATAAGTTGGTAGTTTATCTGATTCTCAATTTCTTTACATATATAGAAGTAGGCTGAAGGAGATAATAATGTAAATATTACAGGTTGTTTTTAATGAGTTGCTATAGGGCAAGAGGAAAGCCAGTTGCTTGATATACTCTAAGTATCTGGTAAATGATTGTTATTTATTGTCTTAGCATTAAATGCAAATCATGTAGTTGTGGAACTTAGTAGGTTCTCTTTTTGTTAGAGCTGGAGTAACACAATTCCAGCCATAATATCCCATCTCTTTGTTGTGCATAGCAGCCATTTAACTTGCTGTTGTATGAAAATGAACACATTTTGCTTGTTCCTGAAGGGTAGAAGAGCTATTTTTTCCCAAACAGCCTAGAGAGAAGTTACCACCTTAGAGTTATCACTGGCTTCCCCAGGGCTTAATTTCATCAGTGTTAGGGTTGAGAACAGGGAATTATTTTCATCTACTTATTATCTGGCACCAGAAAGAAAATGAAGGCATGGAAATTGGTTTCACATACTAATGAAAGGAGAAGCTTGTTACTAGTCTCTGTTCCAAAAAAGAAAAGACTGGAACTTGCTATTTGATGAAGACTGAAGGTATAAAAACAGGTGCTCTTACTGAGCTCAGCATCATCTGATAGTGGCTTCAAACAATGCCAAGTCTTAATGGGCACTGGATTTAATAAAATGTTCTAGTCAGCTTTTATCAAGGCCATTGCAAAGGAGATCTCTGCAGAAAGGATCAAGAAAGTCTGTATGCACAAGTGTGTATGTTTAAATGATGGATAAAATGTTAAGTTCCTCTGAATGAACAGTGAGATAATATATGCAGCAGTTCCTTGTAGACTGGAAAGCACTATGAAAATATGAGTAGTTGTCATTGCTAATATTACAATAGTGTTATAATAGTAATCTTTAGAATTCTTTTTATTTCATTTTTATCTGATTTCAAGTATATAGATACAATGTGTTATTAATTCCTTGGCATGGGCAACTTGATGAGAATCATTAAAATAATCTTGTTTATTCAGAAGTTTGGGCAAAGATCTGCTATGTTTTGTTTAATTCCCCGATTTTTTTATTGCCTTGATTGTGAAATAGTACTTTTGTTGTTTGTTTTTACTTCTATCATTTGAAAAATTATTCTTAGATATAAAAAGTAACAGGAATACTGGGTCTTTGTTGTTACCATGTCAAAGCTAATTTTTTTTAGCTTATTACTATAGTTATTCACACAATTATCACACTGCCCCCTCCCCTTTTAGCAGAGCAGTGTATTCATTCATTCATTCAGCAAAGAATTCCTGAACTGTCTGTGCTACATAGATCCTGGGGACACAAGTATTGCCTTTGCCCTTAGCCATGAAATAAGGTAGCATCCAGGTAACAGAGTTAATCTGTGATGTGTGGTTAAAAAAAGGGGGGGGGGTGGAATCTGATGCAGTGACAACATGTAACAGGGCAATCTGACATGATCAAAAAAGTCTTCAATGCCTTCCTGAGGACTGGAAGACACCCATGGACTTGGAGTCAAGTGCCTGTGTATCATTTCATACTTTGTTCTGATGTTTTTTGTTATTATTAAATAGGGTTTGCTTGGCATATTGATGTGCAGAATAAATGAGAGCAGGAATTTCCTGAAGCTTCTTTTAAACCTCTCTAGTTTATTCTTTGTGTGTAGCCAGGTCTATCTTTTAAAAAAGGCATCGAGATCATGTTGTCTCTGCTCATAGTCCTTTGATGCATTTCTCTCAATCTCAAGAATATTCTAAAAGTCTTCCAGGCCTCCACAGACCTTCAGATGAATTAGCCCTTGCTCATCTCTCCTCCTTCACCCATGGCCCTATCTCCATCCTCTCACCCTTCTCTAGCCACAGCTGCTTTCTCAATATTGCATGCTTCCATCTAGCCAATATGGTTTCTGCCCAGTGGCCCTTGAACTTTCTGGCTCTTGCTCTTCTTTCTCTGAATGGTGTCCTCTGAATATCCATGGAATTCATTTCCTCACTTTATTTGTGTCTCATGCTAATATGTCATCTCCTCAGAAATACTTTTTATAATTCCTTTATCTAAAGTATCTCTTCCCACCACCATTCCTTATCCTGGCATTGTCTAATCCTCTTCTCCTTTAACCTGCTTTGAGTTTTCATCATTACATTTATTAATACTGGTAATTTTAATGAGAAAATAATGATAATTCAATTTACTATTAAGAATGTCTATAACTTTCCAAACTGTTATATAAGCTCTTTATTTCTGTTAACTATTTAATCCTCAGTTTAATCCAAAGTCATAGATAATTACTCTAAACTTCATTTTATAGGTAAAAAAAAGAAGGCAAAGAGCAGCAGTTAAGTAACTTATCCAAGGTCACAGTCAGTAAGTGGTCAAATAAGATTTTAGGGCCAGACAGTCTTATACTAAATATCATGCTCTGTATGACCATGCTATACCATCTCTCAGCTTGGGAATATGTCATTTAGTATTGTTTGTTTGCTCTTTGTTTTCTTACTGGTATATATAGTCTATGATTCAGACTATATCTACAGGGCTTAGAACACTGCCTCAGAAAAGGGAATACTCAGCAAACATTTATGAATGAATAGTAGTGCAGCAAAGCACTTAGTGCAATTCCCAGCAAAAACTGATTTTTTATGAAGTGCATGTGTGGTAATTACATTTGGTGCTATAGAAATGGGCAAATGGAGATGAGAATAACTCTATCTTCACTTGAGGTACAGGCAAATGAGTTATGGCTTAGTGATACTCAGTACCACAGGCTTCTAACTGATGTCATCCACAAACGATATTTTATAAATATTTATTGAATAATGGTTTATGTTTGTATATGGGTAAAATGCTGGGAAACTATGGCAAAAAATTATTACCCACCCCTTTGCATGCCCTAAGTCTTTTAACTCACCCTCCAGTATGTCTTTTAAACACTGGTTCATTTGTTTCCCAACTTCAGTGGCTTCAAGAATAAGCTCTTTAAGATGTTCTCTGTTTGTTTCATCCCACCTCCTCTAATGCTCCAAATACGCTAATGATCTTCTGAAGCCAACTAACATATTTCTCTTTGTCCATTCAGGCTGCCACAACAAAATACCATAAACTGGGTAGCTTATAAGCAACAGAAACTTGTTTCCCACAGTTCTCAGGGTTGAGAAGTACAAAATCACAGTCTCAGCAGATTAGATGACTGGTGAGGAGTCGCTTTCTGGTTCAGAGATGGCAATGTCTTACAGTGTCCTCACGTGGCACAAGAGTCAAGACAGCTCTCTGGGTTGGTTCTCTCTTATAATGGACTTATCTTATACATGAGAGGTCTGCCTTCATGAACTGATCCCAGTTCAAAGTATGTACCTCTTAACACTATCTTGTTATGGAATAGGTTTTCACCATATGAATTTGGAGGCGAGAAGGGCATAAACTGTTAGTCCATAGCAGCAGTGGATATCTTTTGCTGCCCATACAATCTCATCCCTATGTTCTGTGCTTCTTTAATTTTCTAATTATTTGATTTCTTGTCCTTAAATTCCTAACTCAATTATCACTACTTCTAAGGAACTTTCACAGGTTCTCTGTTGACAAGACCTCCTATTTATGCTCCAATCACCTTATACAATCCTATTTTATCAGGCAGAGGGGGAGTGATACATGGTGAACTAAAGCAACCGCTTATGTATTTACCCCTCATTCTCATAAGACATTACCTTGCACAGTGCAGGATTCATCCTTGCTTTATTGAAGATACAGGAGGCAAAGCTGATAAAACTTTATTTGACTCTTATTGAGACAGGGAGCCTAATTTATAATATCCTGATTAAGTGAAGTTGGTGGGGACAGAGCACTTTCTGGGGTGGTCCCACCGATGGCACGTGCTGCAGGCTCTTGAGGCTGTCTCTGGTTTGCAATAGAGGGTGGTAAAGCACAACATCTCTAAAGACTAAAATTGATTCCAAAGTCAATCTCTGCTATTATTCCTCTAAAGGAAACACTTCCAAGGAGTTCAGGTGAACAATTTTCAGTTTATTTGCTTTAATAAGAAATCTTCATATTTTTAACAAATAGTATTTTTCTCCTCCCTGAAAACAAAGTTATTCTGCCAGGAAGAAAAACTTTTGATAAAAGTAATTACCTTTTCAAAATTAGGGAATTAAGGATAAAGTTAGGAAGAGAAAAACAGACCAATATACTAGCGAGTATAATTTTTTTGTCTAAATTTATTAACACAATTTCATCACAAAATTATTCTATGTAAATAGTCTAGCATAGCTTCATAATTCATGCCCTTAACAAATATTTATTGGATACTTACAATGCCTTGAACTCATACTTGATTTTTTTTTTTCATACTGGAGATTGAACCTAGAGGCGGGGGGGGCTTAACTACTGAGCCACGTTTCCAGCCTTTTTATTTGTTTACTTTTTATAATTTGAGACAAAGTCTTGCTGAGATACTGAAGGCCTCACTAAGTTTCTGAGGCTGGCTTTGAACTTGTGATCTTCCTGCCTCATCTTCTCATGCCACTGGGATTATAGGCATACACCACTGCAACTAGCTGCATACTTCAATTTTAATGTAAGGAATTGGCTACTAAAATCTTCTACTTTGACACAATGTTATGCATTAGATTTTATTTTATGCCATGATGTTTATTCAGATATTAAAGAAAAAAATATATTTGAATGACATATTGTGAATTAGGGTAATCAGAAACTTCACAAATCAAATATTTATTAGAACTCATATTGCTCTAGATGCTAGGAGTACAGCAGGAAACAAACTAACCCAGCTTCTGTTCACCTGGAAATATATTTGAGCATTTAATGATTTGGATAGGATTATCAGCATTATGGCAGGGGAAGTGAGGTGAGTGCTAACAGCTCTCTGTATGCTCCATGAGGTCAAGGAATATCTAACAGAAGTTATGTCTGAGGGGTAAGTGATTAGTGGGATTTGGGTAGATAAACAGTGATGAAGTTGTGGGAAAAAGCTGTTACAAATAGGGGAACTGGCTTTTGCAAACATTCAGGGGTGACATGGAGCACAATTGGGTGGTAAAATAGCAGATAACCAAGAAAACAGGAAAAAAAAAGAGAGGAAGAAAAAAAAGTGTAAAAACAAATGTACTTGAAGTCCACATTAGGAACTTAGGATATTATTCAAAGAGCAGTGATCACCATTTGAAAATCATTAAGCAGATTTATGTTTTATTAAACTAAGGCTGCTGTATGGAATAGGTTTGTAGGAAAAGTAAGCCACATGATCTGCAGAGAAGGGAAAGTGACCCACAAAAGAAGAGGATGCTTCTGGTGGCAACCATTGTAGGGGCCCAGGAATGGAAACAGAACACTCTTCCTCCCTACTTTCCTTCTTCTCTTTATTTCCCCTTCTTCCCTCCCTCACTCTGTCAATCTTTCTCCTTTCCTTTATCTTTTACCTTTCTTCATTCTATTTATAACATACAGAATGATTGAGGGGGAAGCTAGATTAAATTGAAGGAGACAAAAAAGTTATCACCCATAATTATGACTTGGACTAAGGTGATGTCAGAGATGGAGAGATGTGGATAAAGTCAAAGGATATTTTGGAGGTAGACACAACAGGACTTGGTGACAGATGCATGTGTGGAAAAAAAGGAAACAAACTGTCAGGACTCCTGGTTCATGCAGCTGGGTAAATGGCAGCATCATTCACCAAGATGGGGAATGCTGAAGGAGGACCAGGTTTAGGGGGAAGAAATTTGAGTTCTATTTGGGATATTTGAAGGGTCAGATGTCTCTTAAGTTTTTCAAACTGTACTGCTGAATATATTTCAAAGCCATCTAGTGATTTTAAGTATTGTTGAGATATTTGACAGCCTTAAGGTAAGTGATAGAAACCAGTTTGCAGTCGATTGCAAAATTAGTAGTAGGTGACAAAGGAAAAGAGTAGAGTTAACTCTTTTTGACAAGTTTGATTATAAATAAGAAGAGGAAGATGTAGCAATAGCCAGAAAGATAGTTATTTCAAAAGATGCCACAGAGAACTAGGGATGTGGCTCAAGCGGTAGTGTGCTCGCCTGGCATGCACAGGGCACTGGATTTGATCCTCAACACCATATAAAAATAAAATAAAGATATTGTGTCCACCTAAAACTAAAAATAAATAAATAAGTGAAATTTTAAAAAAAGATGCCACAGAGATTTGAACATATTTAACTGTCCACATGAAAAATATCTACTATAATGGTAGATCTTGAAATATTCTGAACAAAGAAAGAAAATAATGGGTATTATAAGAAAGGCAATAGGATGGTTATAAACTAGAGGAGAAAGGAGTGAAACTCCTATATGATTCCTCTTTACTCATCCCTGAGATTTTGAAATTTAAAACAAAAATCAGAACAACTTTTGAGCACTCATTGTCACTCATCTTTACAAGACTTTCACTTTCTCTTTCATGAAGTTCCACATATATATTTTTTAATTTTTTTATTGGTTGTTCAAAATATTACAAAGCTCATGATATATCATCTTTCATACATTTGACTCAATTGGGTTATGAACTCCCATTTTTACCCCAAATACAAATTGCAGAATCACATCGGTTACACACTCACATTTTTACATAATGGCATATTAGTGACTGTTGTATTCTGCTACTTTTCCTTTCCCCTACTATCCACCCTCCCCTCCCCTCCCATCTCCGCTCTCTACCTCATCTGCTGTTGTTCAATTCTCTCCCTTGTCCCCCCCCTTTCCCCTCACAACATCTTATATGTAATTCTGTGTAACATTGAGGGTCTCCTACCATTTCCATATGCTTTCCCTTCTCTCTCCCTTTCTATCCCCCCACTCGTCTTTGTTTAATGTTAATCTTTTCCTCATGCTCTTCCTCCCTGTTCTCTTCTTAGTTGCTCTCTTTATATCAAAGAAGACATTTGGCATTTGTTTTTTAAGGATTGGCTAGCTTCGCTTAGCATAATCTGTTCTAATGCCATCCATTTCCCTGCAAATTCTATGATTTTGTCATTTTTTAGTGCTGCGTAATACTCCATTGTGTATAGATGCCACATTTTTTTTTATCCATTCATCTATTGAAGGGCATCTAGGTTGGTTCCACAGTCTAGCTATTGTGAATTGTGCAGCTATGATCATTGATGTGGCAGTATCCCTATAGTGAGCTCTTTTAAGATCCTCAGGGAATAGTCCGAGAAGGGCGATAGCAGGGTCAAATGGTGGATCCATTCCCAGCTTTCCCAGGAATCTCCATACTGCTTTCCAAATTGGCCTCACCAATTTGCAGTCCCACCAGCAGTGTACAAGTGTACCCTTTTCCCCACATCCTTGCCAACACTTATGGTTGTTTGACTTCATAATGGCTGCCAATCTTACTGGAGTGAGATGGTATCTTAGGGTGGTTTTGATTTGCATTTCTCTGACTGCTAGAGATGGTGAGCATTTTTTCATGTACTTATTGATTGATTGTATGTCCTCCTCTGTGAAGTGTCTGTTCAGGTCCTTGGCCCATTTGTTGATTGGGTTATTTGCTATCTTATTGTTTAATTTTTTTGAGTTCTTTGTATATTCTGGATATTAGGGCTCTATCTGAAGTGTGAGGGGTAAAAATTTGTTCCTAGGATGTAGGCTCTCTATTTACCTCTCTTATTGTTTCTCTTGCTGAGAAAAAACTTTTTAGTTTGAGTAAGTCCCATTTGTTTATTCTTATTATTATCTCTTGGGCTATGGGCGTCCTATTAAGGAATTTGGAGCCCAACCCCACAGTATGTAGATCATAGCCAACTTTTTCTTCTGTCAGACACAGTGTCTCTGATTTGATATCTAGCTCCTTGATCCATTTTGAGTTAACTTTTGTGCATGGTGAGAGAAAGGGATTCAGTTTCATGTTGTTGCATATGGATTTCCAATTTTCCCAGCACCATTTGTTGAAGATGCTATCCTTCCTCCATTGCATGTCTTTGGCCCCTTTATCAAATATATGAAAGTTGTAATTTTGTGGATTGGTTTCTGTGTCCTCTATTCTGTACCATTGGTCCACCTGCCTGTTTTGGTACCAGTACCATGCTGTTTTTGTTACTATTGCTTTGTAGTACAGTTTGAACTCTGGTATTGCTATACCTCCAGATTCACACTTCCTGCTTAGAATTGCTTTTGCTATTCTGGGTCTTTTGTTTTTCCATATGAATTTCATGATTGCTTTATCTATTTCTACAAGAAATGCCATTGGGATTTTGATTGGCATCGAATTAAACCTGTAGAGAACTTTGGGTAATATCGCCCCAGGCTGAGTTCGGGATTTCAGACGGGGAAGGAAGCAGTACAGTTTTATCCCCCACAATGGAAATTCCACCAAGGAAACCAGCGGCCACCCTCTTGGAGAGCTGAAGTAACCACCGCCACTAGCCACTCTCTGACAGATTGCAACAATAAAACAGGTGTGTGTTACTCAGCTCAGCTCCCATACAGCGGGGAATCCACATATATTTTTTACTGAACAGTTCTAGAATTTCAGGGAACATCCAAAATTTTATTGTCACAAAGTTGTTTAAAGTTATTAAAAATATCTTAATGCTTTGGCCCAGCTGCTACCTGTGTCAGAAGATGAGTCAGCAGATAAGGGTCAGTGTGTTTTACAAAGAACAGCTAATGCACTTGCAGGCTCTTATCTCCCATAGGAATCTCTCTTGTGACTCAGCATGACTGGAAACATAAGGAAATGGGATTCTGGGAAGTGTAGTTCAGCCCAGGTACATTGACTTGTTAATAAACTTCCCAAACAAGTGGGCTATTACACTTGGTTTTGCTGTGTACTTTACCCCTTCACACATCCTCCTCTTAAACACACAGTTACTCTAGTACTGTGCGTCAGGTGCTTCATCTGTATTTCTTCCTTTTAATCTCCACAACAACCTGAGACAAATATATTTTCACCCTTATTTATAGGTAAGAAAACTCTCTTTCCTGAGTTTCCTGAGCCAGAATGTGGTAGAGTCATCATTGAAATTGAGGTTCAAGACATCTAGTTTGGTACTTTTCAAATGAGTAGAGAAAAAAGCACATGTGCTGTGTACCACCGAGAAAAAGAAAGGTTTTCCTATGTGTGGATGGGATCTCCACCTTCATATTTTCTCAGACTGCATTGCCATTGCCTTATTTGTTTAAAAAGATTCTGTGAATCAAGAAGCCTTCTCAAATACAGGGCTTATGTGACATAATTGTGTGGTTTAGGCACAGAGACGTATACTATCTGCCTAAAGCAATTTGTTTGACAAGATTTCATCCGAATTCAGCAATCCTAATATTTCAGCCCCAGAAACTTCTTGGCCAACTGTTGTCATTATTGAGAACTATCACTATATTTTAATTACTATATGGATTTATACATAGAGCACAGTGTGTCCCTTCTACTCACCCCCCCTCGTTACAGTCTGTCCTAATTAGTGTTCAACCTAAATCTGCTGAGGCAAGGTCCTTGCAAGTCTTAACCTCATGCCAAGAATCAGAATAGCCACTTTCCTAAGATTACTGGCAAATTAATATTTCTGCTGACTACTAAATTATCAAAATTATAAGTACTTTAGGAGGACTTTAAAGGAACTGATACTTATGGAGCGCCCACTGTGTTCCAGACTCTCATTTAAAATACATTAACAAATCAAATTTGAATTAAGTACCATTAATATTTTTAAGGTAAAAGAAATAAAGTACAGAGAGATTAATTGGCTTGCCAAAGTAGATATTTACATATACTTTATGTATGTATATATGTACATATATATGTATGCCCCCCTTTATTGAAGAGGGTTTTAAACAGTGTTATAAATTTTTATGGAACAAAATAAGAGTGAAACTAAAGGAACTAATAAAAATATGAGATCATATGAGTTGAAAATTAGATGAAGTCATAAGTCTCATTATATAGAGAATTTATGTCTCAGAGATCGTCAATAATTGATAAAAGCAAATTAAAACCCTGACTCTTTGTGTTTTAATCAGGCAGTGAAAAGGGAAACCTAAGTGTTATAATTCACAATCTGTAAGATTTGAAACAAACTTTAATTTTTCCTGGAACTGAAAGCATAGAAAAATATGTCCTCTTGCTCCTCACAAAAAGAGTTCTATATAATGCATGTTCAGAACTCTCAGAAATATCATTATAAAAATATAATAATGAATTCTTTAGGGTCCAAAAATGAAATTTTAAATAAAGGTATATGGGCTGATATCAAAGCAGGGCTCTTTAATAAAAAGCAATTTTTTACACTGAAGAGGGGAAGAAGTAGGAACAGAGAAACATTGGTCTAATGCATTGCTTTCTAGTAGCTTATTAATTCAAAGTTCAATTGCAGAGTAACTGAAAGACTAGATTAAAAGCAAATTACTCAGCAAATATTCCATAAGTACCATTTTGTTCATCCAAAATTTGATAAGTATAAAATGAAATTACATGAGAAATTATTCCTGTACTATAAATATTTTGTGTGGCTGGTTAAGAGAAGAGCCATATTCATCAGGAATCAGCCAACCTGGAATGATAATACTACAGAGCATTTATAAATGATAGCTGCATACTAACTCTGTGTTATGTGTTTTACACACATCATCTTATTCCAATTGTCTCCAGTTTTTTGGAAGAACATAGCAACCCCATATTGACCAAGGCCTGAATGGAATATGAGTCTATGTATCTGCATGGAGATTTGTTAAAGCACTGTTTGTCAACAGGGTCAGGTTCTTAAGGTGTCTTTCTAAGTAACTCTCTCACACAGATATGATTAGGTAAAGGCCTCAAAGTTATACAGACTAGAGCAGTTATTTTTAGTCCATTTTGTAATTTAGTCCTTTGAATATCTAATGAAAGCTATGGAGCCCAAGTGCACAGAACCATTCTACATGGAATATTAAAAGTTTCAGCAAGCCCCTGAAACATGCCCATGAATCTCTTCAGGTTAAAAACCTTAAAAGCATGGTCCTTCTAATTTTTGCTTGAGTTTTTTTCTGCCTAAGTATTCTTTTTGATGTTTTTTTAGTGAATTATATGTACACATAATAGTGGGGTTCATAAATGCATGTAAGTTAATTTGTTACATTCCAGTCCCCTATAATTCCACATTCCCTCTCCTTCTCTCTCTTCTGATCTTTCTTCTACTCTATAGGTCTTTCTCTTTTATTTAAATTTGTACATTATAGTTATAGGTAAAAAGAGAATTTATCATGACATATCCATGCATGCACATAGCATAATTTAGTCATTCTCATTCCTCAGTTCCTTCTCTTTCCTATCCCTCTTCTCTCTGACACAATGCCCTTTCTTTAGTACACTCACCTCCCTTCTATTTTCATAAGATTTCTATTTTTAAAATTTCTTTTTCTCTCTGGCTTCTACATATAAAATAAAATAATTGATCTTTGATTTTCTACATTTGACTTATTTCACTTAGCATGATATTTTCCACTTCCATCCATTTACCAGAAAATGGCATAATTTCTTTTTTGATAGGTCAGTAAAATTCTATTGTATACATATACCACATTTTCTTTGACTATGCCTCTGTTAATGGGCATAGATGTCATAACCTGGCTATTGAAAGAATTACACTACTATAAACATTGGTGTCAATGTATCACTATATTATAGTCTGCTGATTTTAGTTCTTTTGGATAAATACCAAGGAGTGAGATATCTGGATCACATGATGGTTCTATTACTAGCCTTTTGAGGAACCTCCATACTGCTTTCCAAAGTGGTTGTACTAATTTCCAGTTCCATCAATAATGCATGAGTGTACCTTTTTCTTCACCACGTTGCCAGCATTTATTATTTGTATTCTTGATGATTGCCATTCTAGCTGGAGTGAAATAAAATCTCAGTTGGATTTGCATTTCCCTGATTGCTAGGAATGTTGAACGCTTTTTCATGTATCTGTTGGGCCTTTGTATTTTTTTAAAAAAGAAATATCTTTTTAGTTCATTCACTCATTCATTGGTTTTGATTAGGTTATTATTTTTTAGTGTTAAGTTTTTTAATATTAATTTACTCTTGAAAGAGTGGTTGTCAGATTTTCTCCCATTTTGTCTCTTTTCATGCTCTTTACTGTTTCCTTTGCTGTACAGAAACTTTTAAATTTGAAGCTATCCCACTTACTGTTTTCAGTTTTATTTCTTGGGCTTTATGAGTCTCATTAAGACTCCAATAATGAATCTGCTGAGAAAGAAATCAGGAAAACAATTCCATTCACAACTGCCTCAAAAAATGGGAATAAATCTAACCAAGGAGATGAAAAATCTCTTTAATGAAAAGTACAGAACATTAAAGAAAGAAATTAAAGAAGACCTCAGAAGATGGAAAGACCTACCATGTTCGTGGATAAGCAGAGTTCATTCATATTGTCAGAATGATCCTATTACCAAAAGCAATATACAGATTTAATGCAACCCCTGTCAAAATATGTCACAAAAAATCTCACAATGACATTCTTCACAGAACTAGAAAAAAAAGAGTTCTCAAATTGATATGGAAGAATAAAAGACCCCAAATAACCAAAGCAATAATGAGTAATAAGAGTGATCCTGGAGGCCTTGCAATACCTCATTTCAAATTACACTATAGAGTTATAATAAGAAAAACAGCATGGTAATGACATAAACACAGACACAAAGACTAGTGGAATAGAATAACAGATGCAGACACAAACCCACATAGATACAGTCATCTGATACTCAACGAAGGTGCCAAAAACATACATTGGGGAAAACGTATTCTAAACAGTGATGCTAGGAAAACTGAATATCCATGTGTATACAAATGAAACAAGGTCCTATTTCTACCCATCCCCCAAATCAGCTCAAAGTGGATCAAAGACCTAGAAATTAGACATTGCAAATGCAAGAAGAAAACACAGGGTCAACCTTCCAATATATAGGCACAGGCACTGAATTCCTTAATAAGATAGTTGCTCGGACTTTTTGAAAAAAATCCTGAATAATCAAAGATTTATTTGGCCATACTATTTTTTAATAAAACATTTATCAATGTTAAAGTTATTTTAGTAAAGCAACTGCTATGTATTTCTATTGAGATAAACTGAAAAGAGCATATTTTCCTAAATACATGAGATATTGCATAAGGCTGTAACTAAGTCCTAATTAATTAGGATTCTGCCAAATTTGGGAGATTCTGCCAGAAATGACCACCTGGGTATATATATTAAAATGAATCTTTTATTTCTCACTTGACTAGTAGGATTGAGGCTGCTCAGAATTCATGAAGATAAAACCAGGTCACCTACTATGAAATATGCTTATATTTACAATCACATCAGTGTGGGCCACATTAGAGCTGTCATACATGATTGGGAAACCTTTGTGCTGCAAAAGAGTTTCACATCTATGGGCACATCATTCACAACATAGATAAGAATGATTCGTAATTTTCCTGTGATAGGTTTTCAGCAGTGAAATTTCTTTTTCTAATAAAATTTGAGTAGCCATAGAATTTTACAAAGGATGGAAATAAAACATGAAGAAAGTGTTCATTTATTCAATCTCATAAAAATTACTTTATTGGAAGTAATACTCTCAAGTCTTACAAATACAGAATATTAAAGTTCAAGTTAAGAATAAGGGGTTCCAAGCTGGGTGTGGTGGCACATGCCTATAGTCCCAGTGACTTGGGAGACTAAGACACAGGAGGACTGCAAGTTTGAGGCCAGCCTCAGCAACTGAGTAAAGGCCCTAAACAACTTAGTGAGACCCTATCTCAAAATTAAAACAAAAAATTAGGGAGGGGGAGGCTGTGGATTTAGCTCAGTGGTAAAGCACCCCTAGGTTGAATCCCTGGTACCAAAAAAAGAAAAAAAGAATAAAGGTACCCATAATGTGCCTTGCTTTATATACTACAGCCTTGAAATTATTTTCTGATCCATCATTATTATTTAAACACAGCTAAATCTGTATTTATTAATAAGGTGACAATTCAGTTTAAATGTTAGAAACTCAGGGTCAATAGTGAGCTCATGCATTTAGTCCATACTATGTAAAGAATAGTTAAAAGAATATGAGCTGGTCAATCTGAGAAGACAACTTGGAAGTAATATAATTAGGAAACATGTTCCAAAAGTGTATTTTCCCATATATGATTGTCTACCCCAATTAAATGGCTTACACAACAGAAACTTGTCTCGTGGATATGTAGACTAGCGGTCCAAGATCAAAGTGTTGACAGATCACTTCCTTCTGAAAGTTACGAAGGACAATCTGTTCCATGTTTTCTCCTGCTTCTGTCAATCTTGGTCTTCCTTGGCTTGGAGATACATTATCCAAATCTCTGCCTTTACCTTCATGTTGTGATAACATTATGTGTGTACAAATTTTATTTTCTTTAAGCACATCAATTATATTGGATTAAGGCTCATCCTAGTGAACTCATATTAAATTGACTGCAATTGCAAATACTCTATTTCCAAGCAAAATCACATTCTTTATGGAATATATTCTTGGATAGAAGAAAAACACAGCCATAGAAGTGTAAGATCTATTTTCTTATCATTGGCAAATGATTTAACTTCTTTGAGCTTTGATTTTCTTATCCAGAAAATGTTTGTCATTGTTACTACTTACCAATAAGTTTTAAAAATAATACTAAAAAATAAAACATTCTTGAATAAATTATTTATGTACATTGCTTGTCACATATCAAAACTAATAGAAGTAATGACAAGTGTGACAGCATCTTTCCCTCACCCACAGTAAATACTTTGATTTACTTAGAGTATTAAAAAACTAGTTTTATTTAAGAAAAAATAAAGAGTAACAGCATATGATATTTGCTGAGCACTTATTATGTGCTCAACTTAGCTTATACTTTGCAGAATGTTTTCAACTATGTTGTCGTTTTTGATCCTTACAGCAAGGCTTTGAATAGTACTGTTATTCCTGTTTTACAGATGAAGATACTGTTGTTTGTCTTCAGTATCTAAGAGTTATCAAAGTTCACATAATATCAGAATGAGGACTTAAACCCAGATGTTTCTGGCTATAAAGACTCAAACCCTATGCAATATGTACCACAATGATTAAAACTGCAAGCAGCAATGTAACTAATAGAGACAAATAGAGGTTACTCTTCTCACATTTCAAGAATTTTTAAGGTAAACTACTGTGATATTAGCGTTAGCATCTCTGCAAACCTCATATCCTCCCTATTGTCAGAAAAGTCCTCTGCATATTTGGGCATTGTGGGTAATTTCAACATAGTGTGCTTTTGAGGGTAAAGAGTGTCAGTAATGTCTATTCTTTATCTCTTGACCACAGAAGCTTTTCCAGATTTTTCCTGTCCCCATTTCTCCTCATGGGCAAAAATTCAATCTTAGGACCACATTCAAAGAAATCTGGAAATATAAATGTTTAGCTTTTCCACCATTTATAGTGGAGTGGTCAAGAGACAAAACTAGAATGAATGTTCATTTAGCCAGTCTAAAATATCTTCTACATATCACTTCTGAATGATTCCATTTATTTCCTCTTCCTCTAGAGAGTAAACCAACACCAATGAGCAAAAGCAACTTGGAGAGAACTACTGGCTTAATAAAAATTATAACTGTTAACCAATGGGATGACCATGTGGTAATTATAAATAGAGGGTTTATTTTGTGGGTATAATAGAAATCTCAGAAAAGAATGTATTATATATCTATTATACATCTTAATATTCTCAAGGGTAGGGTACACATAAGAGGTCATCTAATCCAGCCTCCTTCTCCATCCCAGTGCATTTATTTCTTTAGCAGCATCCTGAGGACATCTCAGCCTCCCTTCCCCACCCCCCATGCACAGCCAGGTGCATTACCATTCAAAACAGATAAACAGACATTTATTGAAGAGGTGATTAGCCCTTGCATTGAGAATATTTTTTTTTCTTCTTGGGATAATGAGATTGTACCACAGGGTGAACTACCACTGATCTATATCACCATTTTTGCTCTTTATTTTGAGACAGGGTATCATTAAATTGTTCAGGCTATCCTTGAACTTGTGAACCTCCTGCCTCAGCCTCCCAAGTAGCTGGGATTATAAGTATGTGCCACTATTCCACCATAACCACCTAAGAAAGTACTTTGATTACATGATCAGAAGTGGGCATTTCAGTCCTGAGATGAATCACAAAACAGCTACTTACTATAATTTTTTTCATATCTTTTATGATGAATAAGTGAGAAGACTATCTCAGAGACATTAAATGTTAGGGAAGAGATGGTGAAAGAAATTCCACAGTGAAATATACTTAATTAACAGAAAAAAGACACAGAAATCTAGATTTTCAACAGTAGAACCAAAATAAAAACTGCAGTCCCCTCACTAGAGTCATAAAATAAACAGAACTCTTGGCTTGGATTGACATTCAGGTTCAAATCCCAGCTTCATCACACACTAGCCAAGTGTCTGTCGGCAAGTTAATTTCTCAAAACTCTGCTTACTATAGCTCTTTTCACAGTTTATTTCAATAAACATTTTCTGAGCACCTACTATACATCAGGTGATTTTCAAGATGATACAAAAAAGATTAAGATGCCATGTTTAATTTGGAACAGTTTATAGCTATTGTGAAGGGCATACATATAAATAAATAATAAGTGAAATACTCTCTAAAACAGAAATAAATATGAGTGGGACATAGAAAGGAGTTGACAGAGCCATTTGAGAGTATTAAAGAAGGTTTTGCAGAGTATGACTGACAGTCTTGATGAATGGATGGGGTTGGAACTCATCTTGGTGTTTCCCTTCAGAAACAATAACCCAATCTGAGAAATAACATTTAAAAACCTACAATATTTTATTTACAAAAATAGAAAGCTATAGATTTCTGATGACAGCAGTGATAAATAAATAACATCTTCAGAAACAGTATTTTATTTTCTATTTCCTCTTCACCTTTTTCTCTAAACCCAAGGGTAGCAAACTTTCTTTACTAGAGTTAGGATAATGGATACATTTTTATTTTACTTTGTAGACCAGAAAGCCCCTGATACAACTACTCAACTCAGGTTTTGTAGCAAGAAGCATTTATCAACAAGAAGTAAGCAAATGACATGACTCTGTTCCCCAAAATCTTTATTCACAAAAGCAAGATAAGAGCAGGATTTCTCCCATAAGCTACTTCCCAGGTAACCTTGCTCTGCTAGCTCTGTGGGTGAGTCTCCTTTTTATTACAGAGTGTCAAGGAATGATTATGAAATTTTAGGTTTCAGAAAGAATGAAAAATAAATTGTGACACCATCTTCACCTTCAACATGTGATTCTCACTCCAGGAGATGATAATCTACATGTGACTCTTTCTCTTGGGACATTACATCATCATCATCAGTCCAAAAAAATTTTTAATAAAGATTATTATTACAATTCTGTGGCTTCTTGAAATAAGTCTAAACTGGTAGAAAACAATTAATACTTTGTGGACCTAGAAATAGGATCATTAGCCTAAAATGCTTAAACATCATAACTTAAAAATCAGGCTCAAAGGTGCTTTGCTGAAAGCTGAGTTTACTTATGTACAGAACTTTTTCTGTACTCTAAAATGTTTCTTTCATATTCTCTAAGAATGCTGGTTTCAGAATTTCCAAATCCATGTTTCACATACAATTTTCTGCAGTAATTTTCCAAGGTCAGCATAAAAACTGTTCTTGCTGGTCCACATTTGGAAAGATAATCTATGGGAAAATAAATGATCTGGCTCACATTTCTTCTCCTTTCCTTTAATTTCAAGAGTGCATTTGCAGCACTTCCTTCAAGACACTTTTAAATGCAATTGGACCCTTCAGCCAAAGTGAACTCTGGTTAGGGATCTCAAACTTTATCCACATAGCATTAGGAATGCATCACAAAGGATTGAAAAGTAATATAATGAAGCTTGATTCTCTTTTTTTCCCCCACTCTGAATTTTATTAAGTTTGCAAAAGTTTGGGATTTCATTTATTTCTCACTCTGTAATCCCAATTGTCCCAACCTTGACCTTCCATACAGCAGAAGTAATGGATGAGAATGCAAAAAATGCAGCAGAAAATTTGAAATTGTTTTTCTGCTGAGAGCTCAGTCATCAAGTAATTTTTAGTTCTGGAATTTTACTAACCTGAGTTCAAGCTAGATACTCTACTCTTCAGATAGGCAGTCTCAAGTAGGAAAGAGTCACTGGGGAATGGCTGGGGAATACTTTGAACAGATAAATCATTGTGATTAAATGTATCTTTTCTTTTATCTTAGGGAAAGAAGAAATTGATGGAAGAAATTGATGAACCTGTTACATTAAATAGATAAGACAGGTTTCTTGATATCTGGTTGTACTTAGCGATCTACTCTCTCCAGTTAGAAATGAATATAAGAGTGTAAGAGTGTTCTGGCTAGTTTTATTTTCTCCAGTTTTCTTCTATTAGGAGAGGTATAGGTTTAAGACCAGTCATGGTATACTAATGTGTGTGTGTGTGTGTGTGTGTGTGTATATATATAATATATATATATATATAAAATCACTGAGCTACATCGACAGACCTTTTTTGTTTTGTGACAGGATCTCATTAAGTTGCATAGGGTCTTGCTGAGATGATGAAGCTGGATTTGAACTTGCAATCCTCCTGCTTCAGTCTCCCTAGACTCTGGTATTATAGGCTTTGCCATCATGCCCAGCAAGAGTAGTTGTGGTAATTGACAATGGTACTGATAAATAATAGGACAAGAGTAAATGCTTCACCTATGGGATCCTTCTAAAATCCTCCAAGTAGTTACTATTACCACCCCAACATTTGGAGTCATCAACGATGCCAATTTAAGGCCAGAATCACAGAGTTAATAAGCAATGCAGGTAAGCTGTGGACTCAGACTTTGACCTGTGTTGGCTCTGCTCCTCTGTTTTACCCTGTCCCCATCCCATATCAAAGAGGCCTCAAACTAAACTCTGTGTCAACCTTTGTTTCCCCAGTTGGCATTGTTGTTCTTTATTTATTCATTATTCTCTGATTTTAATGGAGAAAACTTGGATAGTTCTGTAATTTATAGAACATAATGTGGGAATCTTTGAATTGTGTGCTTCTTCTGCATGAAAGTGGGCATGTCATTTAACAGGTGACATCTATTTTTCCCTAAAAGGAGATAAATAGACAACATGACATATTCATTATACTGATGTCTCACAAATAGTACAACAGTTGGCATTAAATACTTCAGGTGGGTGCAATGATATCTAGATATAGTTTTCCATGGAGGAATATTTGTCTAAATTTAGAAGAAACTTAAATTGTAGGCTAGATAGATAATGGAAAGAGTGATAATAATAAAGCTTATACCTTACATTTCTATATTTTTTTACACTCTCAATGTGCTGTCATAACCAATGCCAAGCATCCTCCTAGGCATTAATTAAGATAATGATTATCATTCTTTAAGGCACAAAGAGGTTCAGTATCAAAACATCCCCTGCTCATCATTATGAACACTGATGGACACTTTTTAATAGCCTGTACTTCTGCAAAAGATCAGTGTTTGTTAAACATCTGATGTTTCCATTGGATTTTTGAGTTACAAGACAGGATCTGCTGCTTTTTTTCTTTTACTGTGTCCCTAGTTCCTGGCCCATTGCCTGACATATAGTAGGTATTTTAAAAATTGAGGCCCTGAGAATTGAACCCAGTGCCTCACACATGCTATATTTGACTAGTGAATGAAAGGCAGATGCTATTGAACTGGCTTTGATGAAAACAGTCTATAAACATAACTCAGAACTTTCCCCTCATATTGGGAATATTGTAAACTTTGTAAAAATATAATTATAATGGTAAATATTATAGTAAACATAACTATGATATATAAATAGTATAAATAAACTTGAACCTTCTTTATACATAAACTCTGGGCAAGAATTAAGTGTGGTAAACTTTTATTCATCCTACCTAATATTGTGTCCCAGCCCTCTCTTCTCTGTCTGAGAAACTTGTATTTATCCTTAAGTCCTCAAATAGGTGACCATCCCTTAAAAGCTTTCTCTTCTTTAAAGTTAGCTGCTCTTTATCTGTGCTTTTACAATGCTTTCTACTCATCTTTCTTGCTGTTTGCTGCACTGTATGTGCATTGTGCCCTAGCAATTCTATCTTCTTTACTAGATTTAAAAAAAAAAAAAATCCTGCAGAACAGGCCTTGTGTCATCCCCAGTGTGTAGCATGCTGCATGTACTGGCAGGAACGGATCTGTAAGCATCAATTTCTTCTTGAATGAATACAAGTTGGTATTAAACAGATGAAACTTTTGGTAGGCTTTGTTATTAACATGTTGGCATTATCAGTGATGGTGTCAAGTCCTGTTTCAAAATTTAAAAAAAATTAAGATGTTGATGGACCTTTATTTCAATTATACATCTATATGTGGTGCTTAGAATTGAACCCAGTGCCTCACACATACTGCTAGGCAAGTGCTCTACCACTGAGCCACAACCCCAGACCCCTATTTCACAATTTTATATTGAACAAATATGTTCAGTGATGGTGCTCCAAAATTCCTTCTTTTCCTTTAGCCTGTTGCCTGAATGTGAATTAAGCTAAAGAAGTCAGATCTTCAGCATTTTCTTTAAAAGAAATTATAAATGAATAATACCTATGTATTGTGCTAACTGTTTATATTGTGCTATTTAGTCTTTATAACAAACTTAATAGGTAGATATTACTTACACCGATGAAAAGGTTTTGCCTTAAACTGAATGATTATTGTGCCATTGACCATTATAACTACCAAAGACTCAAAATTCAGTTCATTTTGTATTCCCTCTATTGCCCACTACCACCTCTTATCCACAAGTTGTTACAAGCACCTGTATTCCGAGTGGTCATAAATAACAAGAATTAAAAATTCTGAGCCAAGCTTTAAACCATGGATTCTTTCAAAAGATGCCCTAGATCACCCTCTGACTATACTACGGCTTCATTTAAAAAATATAAGTGGACATCGCATTCTGGTGCTGATAAATTGGAGAAGCAAATGGTTAGAATCTCATTCCTCCCTGATTGGGATCTGGGTATTGATTTTAGTGTCACTCAGAGCCCTTGGAGGTTCTAGAGTAGCGGTGCTTGGTGAGCACCAAGTAACAACCAACTCACCAGGACTCACCAGGCCTCCAGCTCAGAGTGCTGATGGGAATGTCCAGGTGGGGCATTCGCACATGTTAGAATTCAGTAGAATGGCAAAGAACCTAATCCATGAAAGTAAACCCCCATATTCTGACTCACATGTCTTATTTCCTCCACTAAAATGTTTGTTCCTTCAGTATTATGGCATATAATTTATAACAGTAGCTACTCTCAAATGGTGCTTTGTCATCATAGATTTAACCAAGCAAGTCAGTCAGTAGCCTTTATTAAAAAGGGCAACAGGAAGTCTGTGGCTGTGTGTTTTCAGATTCTGTCTGGCTGATGCTCCATGACCAAGGCCCAAAGGCAAAACATAAGATCCTATGAAAGTGTCATTATTATTTCATCTCTTACCTTTAGCATATAGATACATCAAGGGCTGAGAAGGCTTAAGGTGAAGTCACCATCCAAGTTTAAACCCACCGGACTTATAGTCACTGATTTACAGGAACTAATGCCAACAAAATTGGGGATGCTTATTTATTTCAATGGATTACATCATTCTCTTCACTGTTTTCCTCTTTTTTCAGGGTTGGAGCCATTTGTATTCCATAATTCCAACTACCAACACTATTACCAACACCATATTATCATTGTTATGTATTACAAGCCTGTATTACAGCCAGATTTTAATATCTCAAGAGTTAACAGATCTTCCAGAGTGGTATTAGAATACCCCCTTTATAATGAGGAAAGATGTTAGACTCTTTAAACTCAGAGGTGTTAAGTAATGATCTTGTGTCTGCTGTGCAATAGGATGTGGACCCCAAAGCCTGAACTTTAGCATGTGCCCTTCTTACTAGCTGTTAGGTTCTTTGAGGATGGGGACCTGGCTTAATAATTGTTGGATTTCCCTTACTTGGCCTTAGTCTTCTCAAACATGTTTAAAGATGCTCTTTTAGTTTTCATTCATCTGACTGGACATACTGTTCCCAGTTAGCTTTCGTTTAATCATACTTGTCCTAACTGGTATTCCCAGGCATTCCCGTCTCCTCCCATCTCCCTCAAGTAGCCACAATGCTTTTCACCTCATTCCAAGAGTGGCCCCTTTAACACCAGCCCCAGGCCTTTGGTTTCACCTCTGTGTCTTTCAGTCATGCACTTACCTCCTGATATATGCTAGTTGCTCTGAAGTTACATCATAGCCACATCAGTGATTTGGCTTCCCTTTATGAAATAAGAGTAATAAATATCAAAGTCAGGAGATGACTGTTCCAGTGTTCTTTGTCTACTAACTACAAGCTGAAGTTCCTTGAGATATTACTTACCTCCTCAGAGCCTGTGTCCATATTGGTAAAATTGATCTGTAAAATGGGTCATAATACATGCTTTGCTGAATATATACATGAATGTTTCCATATATTCCTAATGGACTCACATCAGCTTATATTTCCTTCTCTCCCTCCTCCCTATCCACCTCTTAAATCTCCTCTGACTGAGTAGTCAAATTAACCACCACAAAAAATGTTGCTGAGATGTTGCAAATCCACTGCTTTTGTCTAGTGATCATCTATCTCCCCAGAGAAACTTCGAATTTAATAAGAAATAAAGAGTGCATACAGACCTAGGCTTTATGTGTCTGTCCAATATAAGACAGTTTCTCTCCTGGGACAGTGTGGACAGTAGAAATCTGGGAGATTAAGGAAACTTGGTGGAACTTTGTGTTAAAAGCATTTTTAAATTATTGGCTGAGAAATACTGCTAGTGGTGCCTGCATCCTTTGATATTGCTTTCTTTAGTGACTACCAATCAGCAATCCAGACTCTCCTCAGAGATACCTCATTATTTCTTTACTTTTTCCCTGTGACCATATTTCTCGATGTGCTTACTGGGGGGCTTTCTATAATTGGGTTCAAACAGTTCAGTAAACATAGCAGTCCCCATGAGCTCTTAAACCTAATCTCTAAGTAACCAGTGTGGTTCTTAGATGAATGTACAGCCAGGAGATTTACTGATACTGAAGAAATTAAATTCCCCATAATTATTTTTCTATACTTTATTCTCTGGAGAGCAAAAAGCAAAAACTCACATGTTGACAAAACTTAGCTTGCAGTCACTAGTTCTAAACACATATATCAACAATGCCACATGAGTAAAAATAAGACTTAGAAAAGCCTTTAGTGAAATCTGTGTTCCTAGGCGGATACTGGAACTCCAGGGTCTAGAGTGAAGCTCTACTTCCTAAAGGGTGATCTGTAGAGACAGACTGAGCAAAGAACACTACAATGAATCCAGAATCTATTAGAATTAAAAAGTATCTATTACTGCATCAAATGGAGGTGAGAGAGATAGTGTCATAAGCATATACTGAGAGCAGGAGATATCATCTTTTTTCAATTCTTTGCTCCATGACTTCCTTAGAAATGTAGAAACAATCAGATGGATAAATATGTACTGAACATGTATTGAAAAATCACAGTCATGGAGTATTGAGGATTATAAAGCAGCAAGTAATTAACCTTTCTAGACCTTCAGCTTGAACTATAAAATGGAAATGGTGGATAAGGTCTACTTCAAAAAGTTCTGTTGAGGACTCAGTGAAATAATGGTTGTAAGGGTAGCAAGCACATTGATGGTTCATAAATGTGGTCCCTTTCATCCAATTACTCTTGTACAGATTCAACAAGTTTTATTGTAGTGGAACAGCTCAGTCTTCTATTTCTTAAACTTGATTGAAATGGGAAGAGAATATGGAGAATTCAGTAAAAGCTGAAACAATGTTGTGATAGAGTTGAATGAATCTCCCTATGTTCATATAGAATGTGCATGTATTAAAACAATAGACTAAACGAGAAAATTCTCATGATAAAACGATGTCAGAATCAATCATGTTAACTACAGGAAAATCTCACAGATTGATTTCTATAAAGATTACAAAAAGATTAATGAATTTATGCATATAGTTGTTCCACCATATCTGTGGATCCAACTAACTACAGATAAAAAAATTTTAAAAAATTGCATCTGCAATGAATATGTACAGAACATTTTTCTTGACATTATTCCCTAAACAACATGATTTAACAACCATTTACATACCTTTTTCATTGTATTAGGTATTACAGGTAATCTAGAGATGATTTAAAGAGCATGGGAGAATTGTGTAGGGTATATGCAAATATCATACCATTTTGTATGTGAGAATTGGGCATCCACTGATTTGGGCATGGGGGTGGGTGGTTCTGGAACCCATTCTCCATGGACACGAGACAATAACTATATGTAAAATTATGTATATATGTGGAACATGTAGAGGAGGAAGAGGGAAAGAAAAAATAGATAGACATTTCCCCCCCGCCCCCATGAATTGAATTTGTAAATTAAGAAGTATGAGGAAGATAAGGGCAAGAATATTTCAACTTGTGGATATCTAGATATAACTCCACTCAGAAAATTTATTATCTTCTCTTCCTCCATTCTTACTTAGTCAGTCCTGCTCGCATGTCTTTAACCCAGAAGAGCTGTATAGTCATAGGTCTGCTTCAGGGTGGAAAGACTGGCTGTTTTCCTAGATTTGGCTTATGGTGAGCCATGTTGGTCATTTAATGTGGTTGCTGTCTTGCGACTTAGCATAAGACAACAGCTCACCAGAGGTGGGGAGCTTGTGAGAGTCAAGAAAATGACTGAAAAATAGGAAGCCAGAAAAGGAAGTTGATCCATGTGTCCAACATAGGCCTCAGTGGTCTTGGTTAGGAGAGACTCTAGATGAGATCTCCCTATGAGTTGGAAGCAAGAGAGTAAGCTTTTTTGAGTCACTGGTTCCTCTTTGGAGAGGCACTCTTTTGCGGGGTTGGGTGAAGGTTAAAAAATGAGAGAGCCACGTGTGGTAAAACATGCCTATCATAGCTACTAGGAGGGCTGAGGCAGGAGGATGGCAAACTGAGGCCAGCCTGGCAACTTAGCAAAGCTGTGTCTCCAAAACAAAACAAAACAAACAAACAAACAAACAAAAAACAGATCTTGGGGATGTAGCTCAGTGGTAGAGTGTCCTGGGTTCAATCCACAATACTGGGGGGGGAAAAAAAAGATTGAGAGTAACAGAATTGAATCACAAAGTCTAATACAAGTACTACCTCATTAATCCTCATGATAATCATAAGAGGTAAACATTGTTATCTCCGTATCATGGATGAGGTCACTGAGACTGAAAGAGGTTAAGTGACTTGCCTGGGGTCCCACAGATGATTGATGGTGCAGCTGGAATTCAAATCCATTTTCTCCCTCCTCTGAAGTTTTTTAAGTAGTCCTACAATAAAAATTACTATTATCAATGTATATAGCCATAAGATGTACAAATTCCAAATTTAAAGTATTTGAAACTGTTGAAACTGAAAGGCTCAGCAGAACAATATTGCTTTAGAAGGGTCATCTGAGCTTAAATATGTGGTATAGAATTCATCATATATCTGTCAGTATTGTCAACCTATTTGATCAACAGTTATTTCAGAAATTCCCATGTGAGGAATGTTCTTATTATCAAAATCAGAAAGTTTTGTTTTGTTTTGTTTTTAGATTACCCTAGCAACATGATGTTGCCTCTAGTGCCAGTGACAGAATAAAGGGTTATGTATTATTTTTAAAGCCGTGTTAAGTTTCCTTTTTTCTCTCCTATCCTCCCTCCCTTCTTTGCTTCCTTTTTTTTCTCTACAGTTTTCTTTTCTGTTTCTTCTTCTCCTCTTCCTGATGCTGCTGCTGCTCCTCCTCCTCCTCCTCCTCCTCCTCCTCCTCCTTCTCTGCTTGATTCTTTTTTATACATGTGTAGTAGAGAATTTTACTTAAAATATGAGGAAAGATTTGACATGGTTATAGATGTAATCAATTTTAAATAATAAGGACACACGTATTTGGGGGCTATAAATTTTTCCTATTTGTACCTTGAAATACATACATTTCCACGGAGCAGTATACATTTCAGGATGTAGAATAATTTAGCATATTCATATTTTATTTGCCAAATTGATCTAGAATGGAATAGACTCTATCCTCATATATACCAGCTTTCTCAGTTGACATGTCATTTTTCATAGAGAAGCCATCTCTAAAGACTCTCTTACATATCCTCACAGCCTTTAAACTTCTCCTTTATTGGTGCTTTCAAAGTTGTAATTAAATGATTTTCTGTATGGTTATTTCTTCAAGGATTTCAGCATTAGTCTGAAATTAACACCATGGCAGGAATGACTTGTCTATGATACAGTCCTATAAACTGAGTATCAGGAAAGTGCTGGATTAGAGTAAATGAACAAACTTCATTGAGTGAATAAAATTCTCCATATCCAATTGTTTCCTATATTTGGTTGTAAGGGTGGCAAGCACATTGATGGTTCATAAATGTGGTCCCTTTCATCCAATTACTCTTGTACAGATTCAACAAGTTTTATTGTAGGGAACAGCTCAGTCTTCTATTTCTTAAACTTGATTGAAATGGGAAGAGAATATGGAGAATTCAGTAAAAGCTGAAACAATGTTGTGATAGAGTTGAATGAATCTGCCTATATTCATATAGAATGTGCATGTATTAAAACAATAGATTAAAAGAGAAAATTCTCATGATAAAATGATGTCAGAATCACGTTAACTAAGAAAATCTCACAAATTGATTTCTATAAAGTTTACAAAAAGATTAATGCATTTATCCATATAGTTGTTCCACCACTATATAGGTTTCAGCTATTTCAAATAGTTTGCTGCTTTTGATACTAGGAAATATCAGCTAGTAATATTATGTTTGAAAGCTAATGCAGTTCCTCAGAATCCTATGATGTGTATCACTTATCTTTTATCGATAAACCCCTTTTTTCTTCTAGTATAACAATAACAATTAATATAGGGAAAGAATTAGTAAACTGTACAGGAGGCTTCCATAGTACATGGTCACTAATGCAGGCCAGACCTCAAAAATTCAATGATTTATCTCTGGGTAAATATGAGCATTGTAACCTAAAAACTAAACATTTCAGGATTTTGACAACAAGACATTTTCTCTTATTTAACTTTGAGTTTGACTCCAGGTGACTGAAACGTAAGATAAGCAAACTAAAAAGGAAGAAGGTTTATGAGAATCATTAACAGTTTATTGACTTACTGAAGAGTAAGTTGTGGTAGACAGAGTCTGTTGTTTTAGAAACTGTTTGATTTTTCTGGTGTTTTGATGCTATGTCCATCATGTAGGGCTTGTGGAAGTGTCCCAATTGTAGCAAATCCTATAGTTTAGTAGTGGATATCCCTTTCTCTGGCTTATCATGCCAACACACACTGCTTACATACGCACACAGGCTCCGTTTTTCTGAAATCTGCTATTCTTCTTATAAGTGCCACTGCATTTGTGAAAATAATATCTTCAGGCATTTATAAACCTTAAATAATTTATCTAAGACCTCAGCATAGCCTTAGAATAAGTAAATTCCCATAATGTGTGATATTATGGGGATTAAATTAGATCTACACACTTTGGACTTAACAGAGCTAACTTTGAGGAAATTGAAGTATAAAACTAAACATGGATTTTAATGTTAAGATAATGATGGTATCATTGCTATGTTATTTTTTGTTCAAATACAAAGTTATTTTATTGTGATTGCTTCTCTCATGTGGGCTTCTTCATTTTTAATTAAGAAGCTTGGGTTTAAGGAAAAAGTGCCTCTTACTTTCCTGTAACTTAAATGTACATGGCAACTGCCAACGTTATTAGGAAGTAGGAGTGATTGCTTTAGATTACTTTTGAAAAGACGCCAGCTCCTTTCTGTTTCAGTAGAAGGATATAGCAGAGATCAGCAATGTTACAAAAATGAAATTGTCAACTGAATGCCAAGTCCATGATGGACCAAACCCAATGGTTGACATAGCCCTAGCTCAAAAGAGCACATACATTAGTCAGAGCCTAATTCAAGGCAAAAACAATTGTGTTTTCACTAGTTAGGGAACCATTTGGGATGTAGATGTTTAACAGAACAATTTCATTTTCAGAAACACTGCATGATTTTTCAAAAGACTTTTCCTTGGATCAAGGAAACAGAGGAACATTAGTCTTTTCTATTTATCCCCATAGAATTCTTTGTAAAGCAACAGGGACTTTGCATGTAAACAAGCCAAAAAGTAATGAATAAAGAAAGCGATTTAGAAATCTGAAAAGTAGACAGAAATATAAGTGGCACATGTGAATAACATCCAGGTGTGCAAAACTCCTATTCACCCACTGACCTCAGTTGTATTGGCTCAGTAAGAGCTCCATTGCAGCTCCAAAATCAGGAAGGATTTATTTTATTGCTCTTAATTTATCTTCTTTTCCATCTCTGATGAGATTGATTTCCCCTTGAATGATCATGGGACTTTCTGGACCTGAAAGGAAGCTTACTATCCTGTCACAATAGTGATATCAGTGGAGAATAATATGAACATTTGTATCAAGGTCTTCTTTAGGTTGATCATCAATTTGCCCCAGATGGAATGAGATGCTATTTCTGATATGCTCCTTTCTGATTTTAAAAAGGCCACCTAGTAGATTGGATGCAAACAGCAATAAATTCCCCAAGACCTTGTACACTTCCTTCACATTACCTCCTTAAAGAAAGACAAGCAAGGAGCCGGGGTTGTAGTTTAGTGATAGCATGCTGGCCTAGCAGGCCTAAGGCCCTGTGTTTGACACCAAGAGCCAGAAAATAAAAAACCAAAAAACAAGAACAACAAAAGACAAGCAATCATGTTATCCTCAATGAGAAATAGTAAAGGTAAAAAAGAGGAAATATCATAAAATCAATTCTGTACTTTTCTTTAATAGCAAATGTTATTTAGGAAACTACATATAAAGAGAGGTTAATCTTTGTGGCAAATAGTACATACCAAAATAACATATTACAAGGACAAAATAAATGACTTTCCATAGAAAAGAGAAAATATTTTCATGTTAATTTTATGTTAATTAATTGGTACCAAGTGAATCCTCCCAAACCTATTTTCAGTGCTAGTGCCTGAGCTCTCTGAGTTGCATGTCTTGGGACCAATGCCAATTTTGAGGACCTAGGTCACAGGTAATTTGAAATTCATGGATGCTTTGGTAGCTTATGAGTGAGATCTAGAATAAAGACAATTTCTTTGAAAGGTCTCACAGTGGGTATTTTGGCACTTGGGTGAACAATACCACATTTCATTTAGCCCAGCAGGACTAAATGAATACTCACTGTCAGGTGGCAAAACTCCACCCCAGAGTAGCTGATAACTCATTTCTGCTTGGCCTTCTCATCAACTGGGGCTTATGTAATTAAAGTTCGAGTTGTTTTCCCCAAACCCCCACAGTTTGACTCAGAGATTAACATTTAAAGGACGTGTATCAGCCAAAGGAATATAGAGGACTCCTATTGCTTTTTTTCACTTTTTATCTATTGAGAAGAGTAACATGACACAGTAGGAAGCATGAGGTTTTCGAATCAGATTGATCTTGATTTAAATTTGGGGCTTTGCTCTTTCACAGCTTCATAATCTTAAGCAATTACTTATCTTTTCTGAACCTCAATTTCTTCATCTAGAAATGGGAATTACATTGGATTTCAGGACTGTTATAAGAACTTCTCAATCTGTAGATTTCTTGGCACCTTAATAGTAGATGATCAATAAATGATAGCTGCAAATGCTATGATTGATGCTGTTCTACAGTTAGAAGAAATGGGGTTTACATAAATTCAAACCTCTCTCCTGTGGCTGCAAGAAATTGCAGATGTTCCTAGACTTGTATGAGAAAATATAATTAAGGCAAAACTTTATTTTCATTTAAGGCTTTCAAGTTTAGAAAACCATTTCCATCAGACATCTCAAAATCCTGATTAATCCTTTCCTTAGAACCTATAAATAGGAACAGAGAAGGCAAATGCAAATTTTTTGCTGACACTGAACTTAAAAACTTAAGTTCTAGATTTACTAAATGTACTTCCTCTTTTACCCATTTTTTGACCGGCAAGGAGAGTGACAAGGTGTCATATGTTCATCCCTAGAAAGGGAATGTGCTGGGTAGGAAAACAGGATGGAATAGTGGAAAGATACTGAACGCTGAGCTTTGGATTTGAATTTTAGTTCCAACAATATCATTTACCAACTGTCTGACCTTTGAGTCAATTTCATGGCAATGAATGTCGGATTTTCCTCTGCCTTGCCTAGTACATGTGACTATTGTGAAGATTAAGAGAAATAAATATTTTCAAAAACCAAAATCTTACTGGAAAAATTAGATATTGTTTTGCACACATTTTCATGTATAGTTCTAGTGGACCTCAGTTTTATTTTGGGTTCCACTTACTGGACTGTGGGAACATTGTAGAACCATTTTAAACCTATTACTATATCTTAAATTGGCATCTTAATATTCCCATTATAGAGTTAGTAGAATCAAGTGAAATATATATGCTTGAGACCCATTATAATGCTCAATAAATAGTAGGTATGTTGTTGATATTGGGGCTATTAGTTTACATCTAGCCCAGGGAAAAAATATGCTTTATCCCAAAGAGGAGTTGGAAGATAAGTTTAGGACCAATATGGAATCCTAACATTGAATTGAAATCAACTGATCTTTATTGAATATTTGTACATGGGTATTGCAGATTTTTTAAATGGCAGCTTCCAAAACTTAAAGTCAGAATGGGGAAGGGAATAAAAATGATTGATACATAAATAGAGATTATTGGTCTGGTCATTGTTTTGTACCAGGCAATGTGCCAAGTACTTCATGGAGATCAATTCCTATTGTTCTTAAGTCAGTTCTCTGAGGTAGGAACTATCTTATTTTTAGATGAGGAAACTGAGATTCAGAGAGTTTAAGTGAAATAGTAATGGTCAGAATTGGCATGTGAACCCTAAACTCTGACTCTAGAGCTCATGCCTCATCTACTATAAATGGAAGAAGTACACAAATGTTATTCAAAGCTTTATCACAATGTGCAAAAGTAGAGAAAAATGTTCCAGAGAAAAAGAAAATCCCATCAGATTTCAATATTTATGCAGCAGTGAAAATGTGTGCAGTCTTAAATAGGCATAATAAAGAGCTGTTAGGGAAGGGCAGAAAGCATTTGTTCCCATGTTTAAATAAGTAATGGAGGTGAGATAGATGTAACAGTGACGTCAGAGGTCAGTATTTTAACCAATGCATCATACTGTCTTTCTGTTGACAAACTCTTAGTAAAAAAATATAAAATTGAGAAAATAAGCCAAAAAATTCACCAAGACATACTCTTCAACCAGCTGGCTATATTCAATTCATATTTCTATAGTTAATATGAAACATTGTGAGTGACTCTTAAGATGATGGCAAGACATCATTACCCTAAGTACATGTATGAAGACAAAAATGGTGTGAAAATACTTTGTGTATAATCAGTGCCTTGAAAAATTGTGCTCTATATGTATACTCTGAAATGAATTACATTCTGCCATCATATATAACAAATTAGAATAATTTTTTTTTAAAGATGATAGCAGGACGTCATTGTCAGCTATGCCTGCTTGTAGCGAACAACAAGGGTAACCTCATAGATTCCCTTATCCACTCTCTTAATTTTACAAATGGGGTCATTAAAACAGCAAGTTATAGTGACTTGTCCAAGATGAAACAACTAGACAGTAGCAGAATTGTAACTAGAGCATGTTTCCCAAACCCAAGTCCCATATTTTCCAAGTTTGGTTAAATAAGTTTGATAAATAATAATTATATTATGGAATTGAAAGAAGGAGAGTGTTAGTTTACAAACGAAGAATGGTCTTTGCTTTTGCATAGCTTATAATGCTGCAGGAAAGACAGATGTGTACACATATAACTATAAAACTCACCTTAACATGACAAGTCTAGTCACAGAAGATCCCACATATTGTCCCTGTACATTTCCATTTTGTCACTCAGCATACTTGTTTATTCTAGATCTTTCTGCTCCACTAAAATTTTATCCTGTCTATAGTTTACTAATTTATCGCTAGCCTGGTTCCTTGTACAGAATAGACACTTAACAAATAAATGTTGAATGAAATGAATAAACACAAAAGCAAAATAACATGGAATCACAAAGGAATACATGATTAATTAAATGTGAATTCAAAATGTACTGGCCAAAGCAAAGCCAATTAGGTAAAACTTTATTAAAATGTCAAGCCCCCAAGGAAAAGAGATCATTTAGTTGGAAGAAAGTCTGTCGTTTCTTTTAAACCATACCTCTGCCTGTAGGCCAATCCACAGATGAATTATCTCTTGACAAGTCAGAATCTGGCTTATTTTTAACCCAGAAGGATTTTTAATGTTTCTGGTAAATTTAGAAAATATCCATTACAAATCATTTATCATGACACTAAGGGCTTGTAAAATTAACGTATGGTTTCCTCTCAAAATCTAAATGAAACAGATCTCAACTATTCTAGAGCTCTGTTTCAAGGGGCTTCAGTGGTATGTGCAAGATTATCCCATATTCAGAGAAGTGATTATTTATACACTTATATTCGTTCCTTTTTTTTTCTTTTTTCTTTTTTTTTTTTTTTTTGGTGGTGCTGGGATTGAATCCAGGGCCTTGCACATGCTAGGCAAGCTCTCTACCACTGAGCCACACTCCCAGCCCTGTTTATCTCTTTAAAGAAATTTCTTTTTTTTTATTGGTTATTCAAAACATTACAAAGCTCTTGACATATCATATTTCATACATTCGATTCAAGTGGGTTATGAGCTCCCATTTTTACCCCAAATACAGATTGCAGAATCACATCGATTACACATCTACATTTTTACATAATGCCATATTAGTAACTGTTGTATTCTGCTACCTTTCCTATCCTCTACTATCCAATAAAAAAACCAATAAAAAAACAATAAAAACCAAAAAAAATAAAAAAACCATATTCATTACTTATGTGAAAAAAAATTTCTTTCCTTAGCTTATAATTGTTTTCTCATTTCTTTTCTTCCTACTTGTCTCCCTCCTTCCCTTCCTTTCTCTTCCACTTTTCCTTCTCTCATGCTCATTTTTTAGTTATGATTCACTATCATAATGTTATTTTTGTACATCTCATTATTCATGCATTTCTCCCTTTTGGAACTTAGCACAGGGTAAAGCGTGTGCCTGTGCCCTTCCTGGGTCCCCCCACACTCTTCCACACTACCTTGTTTGCTCCTGGCAACCCAGAAAGTGTCAATTGGAAGAGTGGAGAAATAAACACTTGGAAAGAACACACCCAGGAAGTTATATGTATTAGGTCCCCAAAGATTGGTCAAGAGGCACTGCTGGCCCTTTTAAATCAATGCAATTTGAATATTCAAATTGGCTTTCAAGTTGCTTAAGGTTTAGACAAGAGTATATTGATGACTCATCCACAAAGCTCAGTACTTAGGGCTACCTACCATTCTTATGTTGAAAAATAAAGAAGAAATTAAAATGCAAAAGTGAAAAAAAAACCTATAATTACAAAAATGTAAATAGTTCAACAAAAAAAGATGTAATTTGTGAAAACAATAATAAAGTGTTGGGGGTGGAGTAAAACAGTACTTATATTGCTTAACAAGAGAGATATATTCAGAGAAATGTGTCATTCAGTAGTTTAATTATAGTGCAAACAGAGTGAACTTCCACTAAAATGGCTATGACATCTCTAGGCAGTATAATCACACAGGATCAGTGTCCTATAAGTAGTCTGTCATTTATTGAAATGTCGTTATACAGGGCATGGCTACATTTATGTGCAATAGAAGTTAAGTTGTTATCGGATTAAATTGGATTGTTATAATTACAAGATGTTTTATGTATGCATACAGGTATGCATGTGTGCACGTACACACACACACACACACACACACAACCTATAGTAGAAGATACACAAAAAATGAGAAAGGAATCAGCAAATGTGACTACAAAAACAATCAGTGAGGGGCTGGGATTGTGGCTCAGCTGTAGAGTTCTTGTCATGCACGTGTGAGGCACTGGGTTCCATCCTCAGCACCACATAAAAATAAATTGATAAAATAAAGATATTTGTCCATCTATAGTTAAACAGCAACGACAACAACAAAAGAAACCAATCAGTGAAACATAAAGAAGATAACAAGAAAGAAAAACTGGGATAAAAAGCTACAAGACAGAAAACCATTAACAAAATGGTAATAGTAAGTCCTTTCCTATTAATAATTAGTTTAAATGTAAATGGATTAAACCTCCCAATTGAAAGATACAAGGTGGCTGAATGGATTATGAAAAGCAACATTCAATTGTGTGCTGTCTGTGGGACTCTTTTTACATTTAATAGCACTCATAAGCTGAAAGTGAAAGGATAAGAAAAGATAGTCCTTGAAAACATAAGCAAAGAAATGCAGTGGTGACCACAATTATAGTAGAGAAAAATAGGCTGTCAGGAAAATTTTGTCAAGATACAGTGAGGACATTAAATAGTGATAAAAGATTCAACTCACCAAGAAAGTATAAAGATCATAAGTATATAAATACTTAATATCAGAGTACTCAAATACATGAAGCAAGCAATAACAGAACTGAAGGGAGAAATAGCAATATTATTTAATAATAATAATAGAAGATTTCAATACCACATTTTCAATAGTGTATAGAACATGAAGAAAAAAGATCAATAAGAAAACAGAGGACCTAAACAATACTATAGGCCTATTGAACCAACAAGTATAAACAGTATATTTAACTGAACAGTAGCCCTCTAGCACACACAAGACATTTTGCAGGAGAAGTCAAATGTTAGGTTACAAAAACAGCTTAAGCAAATTTAGGAAAAGTGAAATCATACCAAGTATATCTTTGGTCACAATGTAATAAAACCAGAAATTAATGCCAGAAGAAAACTCAAAATGCACAAATGGGTGCAAATTAAATAGCATATTTTTTGGGGAGGGGGGTACTGATAATTGATCTCAGATGCACTCAACCACTGACCCACATCCCCAGTCTATTTTGTATTATATTTAGAGACAGGTCTCACTGAGATGCTTAGCAACTTACTTTTGCTGAGGCTGGCTTTGAACTCAAGTTCCTTCTGCCTCAGCCTCCTAAAATGCTAGGATTACAAAGGTGTGCCACCACACCTGACTAAATAATCTTAAAGCATAATCTTAAAAAACCAATATATCAAACAAGACATCAAAAGAGAAATTAGAAAATATATTCAGGCAAATAAAAAATACAAAATATCAAAACATATGTGATACAGCAAAAATAGTCTGAAGAAGAAAATTCATAGTGATAATACCTATAACTAAAAAGATGAAAGAACACAAGTATACGATTTAATCTTCTACCTCAAGGAAATAGAAAAAGAACCACATCTAAGATTAGCAGAAATAAGAGAATAATTACACGTAGAACATAATTTTAAAAAATAAAGCATAGAAAAACAATATAAAAATACAAAACTTTTTTTAATATTTATTTTTTTAGTTGTAGTTGGACACAATACCTTTATTTTATTTATTTTTATGTGGTGTATATATTTATACACACATATATGCATATGTGTGTGAGTGTGTGTGTGTGTGTATGTATGTATTTATTCAAATGACTTCAACAAGAGTATGAAGACTGCATGTGGGGAATGATTGTCTTCAATACTGTTGGGAAAACAGGGTATCTACAACCAAAAAAAAAAAAAAAAGGCAATTGGAGCATTATCTTATACACAAAAAATAAACTCAAATAGATTAAAGATTTAAAGGTCAGACCTAAAACTATAAGTCTCTTAGGTTAAAATAAAGGGGAAAAGCTTCATGACATTGATTTTGACAATTATTTCTTGGATATTATATCAACACAGGCATTGAAACCAAACGTAGACAAGTGAAATTATATCAAATCTGATCTTTGTATAGCATAGGAAATAATCAAGAGAATAATAACATATATTAGTTAACTTTCTATTATTATAACAGATACCTAATTTAGTTATAAAAACAAAGTTTTATTTTGGTTCCCAGTTTTTGAGGTCCCAGCCCATGTTCTGTTGGCCCAGTTATTTTGAGCCTCTAGTGAGGCACCTCATCAGAGCAAGAGTACGTGGCTAAGAAAAACTGCCTACCTGAGGCCAGGTAGTATAAAGGAAGGAAGAGAAAAGGATCAGGGTCCCACAGTCCCTTTTGGAAACATGATGTCCATAACCTAAAGACCTCCCTCCTGATCTCATCTCTTAAAGTTTCCACCAACTGCCAATACCACCATCCTGGTGATCACACCTGTAACAATTAGGCCCTGTGGAGACATTCAAGATTCCAACTACAGCAAAGGGCGGCTTGTAGCATGAAAGAAAATATTTGCAAGCCATGTATCTAATAAGGGCCAAATATCTGATAACATCCAAAATATGATGTACTTCTACAATACAGTATCAAAATAATAACAATAATGATAATAACCTAATTAAAAATGAGCAAAGAATCTGAATAGACATTTTGCCAAAGAGGATGTAAAAATGTCCAATATAGATGAAAAGATGCTAAATATCACTAATTATCTGAAAAATGAAAATCTAAAGTGTAGTGTCATTTCATACCTGTTATAATGATAGTTATCATAAAAAAATAGAAAATATCAAATGTCATTGGAAATGTAGAAAAAAAACTGGAACCCTTATGCTGTTAGTAGGAATGTAGAATGGATCAGTTATTATAAAACAATATGAAGGTTTCTCAGAAAAATTTAAAATAGAGCTTCTGCATTATCTAGCAATCAAACCTTGTGTATATCAGAAAAGATAAAGGCATGGAGATACCTATTATGCCTCCCTGCCAGTCAAGTTACAAAGTTAAAAAAGAAGTAAGCAGAATTATTACCATAATGAGTAGCTTCCGATTTTTAAAAATTATGGTAAAAAATAAAACATGAGTTCTATTCTCCTGAATTTATAAGGGTACAATATAGCACTGTAAACCAAAAATGCAGGTTATATAACAAGTCTTAAATTTATTCAAATTGCATGATCTAAACTCTATACTTATTTAACAATGACCCCCAAACTCTTCTGTTTCTCAGACCCTGAAAACCCACATCCAACTTTCTGTTTCTGTGAGTTTGACTTCTTTAGATGTTTCTTATATGCAGAATAATGCAGTGTATATCCTTCGGTAATTGCTTATTTTTCTTTGTATAAAGTCTTCAAGAGTCACTTTCTTTGTATGGTTAACATTACATTGTTTAAAATTACCACATTTTGTTTATCCATTCATCTCTTGATGGACATCTAGGTTGTTTCCACCTCTTGGCTATTGTGAATAATGCTCAATAAACATAGGAGTATAAATATACCCTCCGGATTCTAATTTCAATTATTTTGAACAAGTAACTCAAAGTATGATTGCTGGATAATGTGGAAGTTCTACTTTGAATTTTTTGAGAAAACTTCCTATTGTTTTTCGAGAAACTGATCCATTTTACATTCCTATCAACCCCATAAGGGTTCCACATTAAATGCTGCATTGAGGTGGTAACCATAAGAGCTCACTGTTATTTTGTTTTTGAGATCAAAATGCTCATTTATCCATTTTACACCTTACACTTAGAGCACAGACCAGAATACCTATGTTGGTCTGATCACTGTAAGATTCTTATGTCTTTTTTCTCACATGATTTATTTTAATAAATATTAAATAGTTACTTTATGCTGAGTTGTGAGGATGCAGGTGTGTAAAAGAGAGCCCTTGCTCTACTGGTGATTACTTACATTCCATTTTTAGGAGGGCACAAAACAAGTAAGATGATAAAAATAAGATGATAATCCTTCTTTTAAATACAATTATGATAAGTGTTGTCATAGAGAAGCACAGGTGCTGAGTATTTGATTGCAGAATGACATGACCTATCCTGGAGGAGGGGGCCAGTGTTCATGGGATGCCTTATTGGAGAGATGGCATTTGGGTCTGAATTCTGGAGGACAGGAAGCACCCCAGAATTTCTGAATAGTGGAGGCTTAGGGATGGAAATATGGTTGCAAGAGAAGTTTTGGAGCCTTATTTTGGAACTGTGTTGCACAGTAAGGTCATTCTAATTCATAGATTATGTTGTATGATTAGGGTGACATTTGGGAGGTTGTTTCTTAATGCATCCTACAGAAAAAAAGTAGGAATCAATTATGTTAAAGTGTAGAGTAAGAAAAGGGCTTGCTTAATACTCAGTGTCAACAAAGAGGGAATGTGTGCAGGTATTTAGGGCCTGTGTGGTTGGAGGGCACAGGGGTATTTGGTGAACAAGGCTAGTGAAAGTGGCAGGGGCCAGGGCACAACTAAAAACCATGCAAGCCATCGTAAAGATGGTGCAACCTGTGTAGATAAAGATCCCAAAAATTATTCACAGGTATTAGGCAGGGCAAGACTATCACAATGGTATTTTAGGAGTAGCTCTGTAAACTGTATGAGAAGAACAAATTAAGAATGGATATCAGAGACCAATTAAGAAGCTGTTTCACCAGTTCTATAGAGAAGCAATGCTAACATAGAGTAGAATGGTTGTCATGGTGATTGTGAGAAATAAACAGATATAAAAGATATTTACATAGACAAGTATATAGATATTGTAGAATGCAACTTAATATGCTAAGAGAAATCTGTAAATCTCACAGAAGATGTGACAGTTCAATCTCGAAAGACGAGAACAAATTTCTTATAATAGTGTATTTCAATACTTAGATTCAATATTAAAATATGCAAATCATAAATAATTTTTACCTTTTTACCAGTGTTCTTTTCAGAATCCTTAAGAAATATCACAGTATTCTGATTTCTATAATAGTGTTACTAAGTGCATTGAATATAATAAAACTACATTTCCTGAAAACTATTTTATAATTTCTTATCATTAATTCTGATTAACCCCCTCCCCAGTAACTCCCATCCAAATCGAGTATATTAGTAATAATGTAAGACATTTTAAAACTTTTTTTCCAATTCCTATTAAATTGTCTCTCTGTATCATTGGGCATATATCCTTTCACACTGAATTCCTACTTATTACTTTATTTCTCATAAAATTTATGACTTAAATTGGTTTAAGCAGTTTAGAAGTGATTTTAGAGTCTAAAATATTTTAAATAGTCTTGTTCTTTCATTTTGAAAGGTAAATGTGTTTATACCGGGAGAATTTCTAGTCCAAATCATTGTAGAAGACTATCAATTCGTTTGCATTTATAAAACTTCTAGTTTTTTTTTTTTCATTTTTCAAATCAGGGGAAATTGTATCTAATGTGTCATAGCATTCTGTGATTAGTTAATATATTAAGGACTTTTGCTTCTCTGTCATCCTTTAGCAAGCACTTAGCTCTTCTTTTGTAATTAATATTTTCATTTCCCATATGCATAAAGTACCCAGAGGAAATTTTATCTTGAAAAAATTCTGCATAGTGTTCTAATGCAGCACAACTTATTTGGAAATCATGTTTGTTATTTATTTTTATTAAGGAAATCAAGCTAGGAGATTATTTTCAAACTCTTGCTTTACAAAGTAGTTGTTCTACGGAGTCAGTGAGGTCAAACAGAGTTCAATAAGATATATCTTGTCTAGGCATTGGCCTGTGCACCATCTGCCCCTGTTAATCACAGTGATCAGAAGGATGTGTACTCATACACTGCTAATTCTTGTTTTACCAGAATTTCATGTCATCTCATGGTCATTACAGTTGTCCAATTACAGTTGACCAAATTGGATTATTGTTAATTAGTGAGTCTATTTCATAGTAAAGAGGACTGGTTGGACATACTTATCTGTTTAAGTGGTCTGTCTTCAGACTTAGAAAGCCAAATGTCCTGTTTGCAAAGAAAAATCTTTCTTGTTGTGGGAGGAAAAGACAGAAGATTAAAATTACATGTATGAATAGTGAATTAATAATTTCAATGTGGTCTTTTAGTATGCTGAATGAAATTTTGTTACGATCTTAAATATCTTTAGAGGAAAGCAACATTGGACATGCAACATGATATTTTTATATACAAAGAAATTACAAGATAACATTATGAAAACAGAAATCCTAGGGCCCTCGTGATGGGAAGAAATAATTCATTCCAAGCAACCCATTCCTAACAGATTTAGGTGCCTGTGAAGAGTTATAATATCTCAAGTAAGCCAGGAAATCTTCTCTGTCCTGCCGCAAGTTGCACACACCATTACAAATTTGTGATGGATGGATACTGACTGACTTCTATGCTGATGGATTCTCACACTTGAGAGGCAAATGGGTGCGAACAGGTCATGTGTTCCCTGAAAATGCCAACGGGCCTTTGAGCAATGATATCTGCCTGAAAAACTAGAGAAGTTATCAATGGTTAGATAAGATTAGAGAGAGCCCAAATTATCAGTTCCTGACATTCTCATTTGGGAGTGATGGCATTACCATAACCCGTCAGGTCCTAGTGTAGAGTCATGCGTCATGGTGACACCAGACAAGTCTGAAGCTCTCTAGGGCTTTATCTGACCCAAAAGTTCTTTCAGGCGTTATCTCTTGATCCAGAATAAAGAAGGCAGAGAAAGACAGAGACAAAGGATCTTCTGCCTTCTTCCCACTGAGTACCATATGATCTATTTACCTCAATTTTACTGTCTTTAAGGATGGATCTTGAACACAGGGTTTGATTTCAGGAGGAAAAAAACATTAATTCTGTTATTATTTCTGCCCAATAATTCAAGTCTTTGTATTTTTTTTTCCTGGAAAAATTCCTTGACAAGAGCACTGTCTCAAAACCAGCATTGAAGTTAACCTTAAACAAATAGTTTAATTCTGGAGCATTACTATATTAAGTATTATTACAAAAAAAATCTTAATTATCTCCTTCATTCCTTTACTCTATCCTTCCATTTACACAGCCACACAACCATCCATTCATCTATGCCAAAACAAACAAACAAAAATGTACTTATTGCCTGCTATGTGCTGGGCAGTATGTTAGGTACTTGGGGAGAACTGGTCAATAACACAAATAAGGGCTTCCCTTTAAACTTGAATATATGGGTCACTATTATGTGACAGAGGTGCTTTGAATGTTGCCGGGCATAGTACTTATGTCAGACTCTCTTGAAGAATTTTGAAAAGAACCTTTTTGTATAAATATGTGGAAAGAGAGGTTTCTACTCTTTCAGGATTTTAAAATATAGCAATCCAGGGTATTCTGGTGTTGAAATGTAGAACCTTTTAATGGTCCTGAGCCCTGCAGTAAGCACCTCACCAACTTAGGCCTCAATGAGATCTCCACTGCCCCAACACCTGGTTGATTCACTGAGAAGGTGGATCTGATGGAATCAGATTGTCAATATTTAAAATAATTATATTATGGATTCTGTCATTTTGCTCCTGTATGCCATGTTGATGGCAACTGGCTTTTCAATCAAACCAATGTTATTTCTTTAGGAATGTGTGATAAGGATATTTTGGCAATAGATATGGAAAGTTTTAAACAGAATAAAAATTCTAAGCGTGGTCAGGCTTAGCCTTTCCCTTTACTGCAAGCACCATGAATGGAATCAGCAAGCATGCAAAAATTTTAAAACAATAATGTTCTCTTTGGAAGGCAATTGTTATAAATTGGATGGATTTCACTCGTTTTTCAGTGTAAGATTTTGAAAATTCTGTCTTTGGAAACGAAAATACTGCATGGATGGGTGGGATACATCGTTCACTTTAAAATGCAGACTCTGTGGTGAATGTATTTGTTGTGGTAAAGTATTTGAAAGGAAATCCTCAGAATAATTTGGGGTAAGGAAAAATACTGTTTTAAAATAAGCCAACCCACCAGTTTTGAAACTTGAAAATTGCCTTATTTTGAAAGAGAAAGAATTAATAATTGTTCATAGCATAAAGAATACATGTTAGGATTATAATGTATAATCATGGTTTAAAACAAATTAAACTTCCTAATTTTAAAGGACTCTAGTACAATGCTGTGACCTTGATAAATTTTCAAAATAAATAGATTTTTTTTTTTTTAGAGTTAGTATCGATTTTCTTATTTAATTATCTCCTGATTTTATTTCATGTCTTGGCAAATCTCTCTCCAGATAGATGATTCCTATAAATGTTGAAAATTCCCTTTACGGTGTAACTTTTCCATCATTTAAAATAACTTATACTGTAGCATTTCAGCTTAGATGCATCTTTTCTGGAAATGGTTCTGTTACTCTGATAAGAAGTTCCCTTTCCTAAGGTTTGTATTTTGTGTGGGGATCAGGGAGGAGAGAGGGAAAAGCCAGAATGCCAAATTATGAGTATTCTTTACTGTGGAGCTCCATCCAAAAAGGGTTTGTAACACAGTGTACAGTCTTGTAGCCCAGCTGTGTGGAGCATTGATTGCTTCTGCCTAGAGCAGGGATACTGTCAAGTTGCTCTGTGAGTTGAGTCATCTATTGACAAAGAGCTACCAGCCCGCAGATAATGCTGTGCGGAGCTGCTCTCGCTGCTCCCTCTGCTCCCACGATGCACTGCTTATAGCAGCTGTCAAAGATACTGAGGGATTCACGGGGAAAAAGACTTTTACTACTGCCTGGAAGAAAGGGGTGTGAGGGAGGAGACATTTCTGTACAGAGCTGACCAAAGGAAAGAGTAAGCATCAGTGCAGTATGAATGCATACCTCACCAAGCAACACAGCTGCAGCCGGGGGTCCGATGGCATGGATGCCGGCAGGAGCGCGCCCACACTGATCAGGGATGCCCACTGCGCCTGTGGCTGGCAGAGGAGCCCTCAGGGGCTCGGGTACAGTTCTCAGACCATGCCCTCCTCAGGAACTGGGGGCCCAGCTTCAAACAGGACCAAGCTGGTCACCTTGTGGGACAGTGTGCGGAAAAGCCCCCACAAGACGAGCACCAAGGGCAAAGGGACTTGTGGGCAGCATTGTACCTGCCCACATGGTTGGTTCAGCCCGGCACAGGTGAGCCTTTTCCTTGTGACTTTCCCCTGAGAATGATAAGAAAGTTGTGTAAAGTCAGAGTGGTTTGGAAACTTTACCGAGTCCTCCTTGCTGACTGGGTATGCCTGTTTGGAAAGTGTTAGGCCAGAAAAGAAAAAAAAAAAAAGAACTGTCATTTCCTCACATGTTTCAGGGCTTATACCTCTGGGTGGTCTGTGGTAGTCTAGGGATGCTGTGCTCAGTTTCTTTCAGTGACTCTTCCCCAAGTTCAACTTCTCTAGTCCTCCGATGATCTTACTATTCTACATCAGAGACTTAATGGCACTTTTACTTCTAATCATGGTTAACTTTTCTGTTTATTTTACGTTTAAAATTCTTGTCAAGAAATAGAGAGAAAAATGGATTTTAATCACTTTCTGTCTCTTTAAAGATAAAAGAACGTTTATTTCTTCTGCTCTGGAAAACAGTGATTTGAAGTATGATATTCTGATTCTACTGTTGTAATACTGTATGCCTTTCCAGTTGTAGAGAACGAAATTTGTTTGCATTAAATAATTAGTTTTACAAATGAAAGGAATAATTTGGAGGAAGATATAGGATAATTACACTTAGAATAAAATAATGAAACATTCCATTTATTCAGAGAAGCAATAAGGTTATTTATATTAAAAACTATAACTCTCTTTCTGATAATGCATTTCTGAAGCAGAAGTGCATAATTTGATTCCTAATATATTCTTACCCCCAAACTACTAAAATTTTCCCAGCAATAAAATTGGCTTGTTTTTTTTCTGCTTCCATCCAAAAAAGAGAAAACAACTTTCTGCAAATGCTACAAAATATAAATAAAATGCACCTGTACTCACTTTTATAAATATAGAACAATGACTCTTTTTAAATAATCATTGAAAAGAAAAGATCTGTGTTTGCAGAAAAATATCTCAATTTCACTATTGTTAGCATAACTGATAATGGGTATTCATGAATAAAGTGTAATGATCTGAGAGGTGTAGAGGATGGTTTAATTTTAATAATAGGTTTTAAAAAGTACTTCCAAGAATGTCACATATCATTAGCTCTTAATGATATAGTTACAAATATGTTACCATGTATATGGCTTTGATGCATTGGCATGAAATTATAAGCTTTTCTTAGAGAGAGAGAGAGAATCTCAGTATCTTGATTTATAAACTACTTCAGTTTGAAATGGAGACTAACATTTAGGAATTCAGTTATTTTTTAAAGTTACCATGAATTTCTAACTGAATAAACAGTCTTGGCAATTGTAAAAAAAAAAAAAAATGTATTCATTTAAAATTATTTAACATATCTCTTTATCAATTACGTTAAATTCCAATAGCTCACTTACTTGACAATATCTAGCTATTTTTGCACAATTTAGAGAAGGCAAACTTGCTTTGGTGTTGGACTTCTTTTTAGCTGAGTTATAATATACTTTTCATAAATGATAATTTTCATAAGTGATAATTTCCCACCCAAAAGTATCTAATACTGCATTGTAATAATATACTCTAAAAATCTTGATTCATTTTTAAACTGAGGGAAACTTCTGCCTTTCTTAGTTTTTAACAGTCTCCTAGTTGACTCAAATTACTTGTCATTTAATGCTTTAAAAATTGAAATAAACTCAGAACTGATAGAGATCCAGTGTAACTTAAGAACACAATAAATTTAGGCAGCCTGATCTCACTTTTCTCTTTGCATATACATTTCTAAACATTTTCTCTCTCATTCACATATACTTTATTATTGCCTGGGAAGAATAGTGACCCTAAATATTGGAACTATGAGCCAATAACAGTTAGAGTTTTCTATGTTGTGATGTTCTTCCTTCATCTGAACCTTCTACCCTTAATCATCTTGGATCTATAAAAGTGCTATGGTAGATTGATCAGTCTCTTTCTTACCTCTGTCTGTATCCATTTAAATATATTGTGTTGTATAATTTTAATGTTTATACACATATATATTCATATATTTTAATATATTTATTAAAATATCTCTATAATACCTATCTTTTAGGCATTTTGAAGTATTATACTTGTAAATATATATGCATATATTAACATATGTATATATAAGTATATATATATAAATGCATATAATATACAAATGAAAATTAAATTTTTATATTATTCCTAGTTTTTCACTGTGAAAATGCTAATTTATTTTCCCAAAGAATCCTTCATTCTCTTCATGGAAAATATACTTCCACATAAAGGTTATTTCTTTACTTCTGGTAGGAGGGCTCAAAAATACTAATATATATGTTATTTGTTATATATACATATGTATTCATTCACATTTACATCTATAGAATATTTTAATTACACTTAAATGTCTAAGTATTACATGTTCATGTATACTATCACAAATCAAGAATGTGTATCTATGTGTCTATTAAAACTGAATCCGTTTTAAGAATTTTATAATGCTATTTTTACCCCTTAATTTCACATATATTCTGTAAAATATTGTAAACCAAGGAGAGGAGCTAGTGGTACTAAACATTGGAATTCTCAATAAAGTGGAAAGAAGTATTGTGCATGTTTTAGAATAGCCCAGAGATGCTCATGTGGTGAAGAGTGTGCCTGAGGGAGGTTAAGTGACTGGGAGCTGAGATCTTGCCCTTGGAGATATTTGCTGTAATACGTAGAAATCAGCAATGTTATTTCTGACTGATATAATAGAGGGCCATGGTAATAATCTGAGTTCCTCCCAAGGCTCTCTGCCAAGCTGCTGTTATCTGTGGTGCTGTGTATACTAACAGTTTTCTGTCTTTATGTTGTTCCTCAGCAAGTCTAAAAAAACAGCTTCTCCAATACATTTTCAATTTCATTTGGATCTGTAGGATTAATAGGTAAGGAAGTGAAAATGGAAGCACCCAGAAGTGAGTTCCATAATGCACATCTAGGATATTAATGTTGGCCTTGGGAAGAAATGTGGCCCGTGTTGCTTACGTGGCATTTCTTCTCAATGCAGACTTAACCTCTGGAGGCCAGATACACCAATGAAGACTTGGTGATCAGAGTTCTATGCATTTGTTTTTCACTCATTCACAATTCATTCTTCACTTGTATATTATTCAGCTGTCATATACTGAATGCCTATTATGTACCTCTCTGCCATGCTATGTTGCTATAATTGTCAAGAAAGTAGACATTGTCCCTACCACTATGGAGCTTATACCCTGCAATGGTGTATATAACATTTAGCAAATACATCATGATCTATGCACAATTATATCTTCATAATCACATCTTGGAAGTTCCAGGGAGTGCTGCGGATACCACAGTAAATGTATATTTAGGATACAGAGGGACCACAGAGAAGTAAAAAGCAAGATACTTTTCAGAAAAGACATTTCATCGTTATGCCCAAGTTTTCTGTTTTGTAAAGTGTGATAAAAATAGTACCTACCTCACAGTTTTGTGGTGAGGAATTATTAATACAATGCATGTAAAACACTTTAACCACAGAGTTTTCATATAGAAGGGGCACATTATTTATGGAATGAATGAATGTATAATAGTCCATAATAAGTGTTGTCTATTATGGACCTATTCCTTAATTCATTATTCTTGACTGGCTGGAAAAAGAACAGAAATTAATCAGTGAAATCTTCATAGTGGTGGTGATTGTTGGACTGAATTGGATTGAATCGTGAAAAAAAAAAATGAATGCTTATTAAGTGCTTAAAAAGAGGCAAACTTTTTAGTAGAAATATAATAGGAAAAAGGCATATATTATCCCAGTGCCTGTGTAGAACTGCCCATAATTCTATCTGCCCAGAATATTGAATCCTGGAGGACAGGCTAATCAAGACAGGACCCTGGAGGACTTCATGGAGACAGGTCACAGCCTAGTGGGCCTTGAGCAGAACTCCGCTAAGTCTGTAGCACAGAGCCACTGCAGGATTTGAGTGCCTACTCTGTCACTCTCTATGTGTTATATTTCATGATCAATGAAACCCTCTGGTCCTTAGTTTCTCTAAACTTATTGGTTTTCCTTAGGTGAACCCCAAATATCTTCCAGTATTAATATTCTGTGATACCCATTAATTAATGCAAAGCACTTTGGACAAGATTTATGTTAGTGCCAGACAATCCTAACTTTGAACTTACCAACTTTGTGTGACTTCATTTGTTTGCACTTCATCTAAGCCTTAATTTTCTCCTCTTTAAACATTTGGGATAAGAAAGTCATGTTTCAGGGAAATGTATTAAGAATTGAAAATATTCTATATAAAAACCCCAGAATGGCACTTAGAACATATTTTCCAGCACATGATATTTGTTATTATCAGAGATGTCCAAATTGTGTTTTTAATCTGAAGAACTTATTATCCAGCAAATTAGTTAGCAGTCTTATGCTCTTTCATTAGAATTTCTAGTTTGCTCATCAAATTTTTTAAATGTCTTTCTTATAATGATGAAGGTTAAGCTAGGCAACTGTCCAGAAACTTTTGGCATAGTACCATATAATGCTGATGCTGGCTTGACTTTTTGTCCTTCAGGGTTCTCAGAGATTTACAACTACACATGCACGCATACATGTGTGTGTGCATGCACACACACACACTATCACATAAAATTGGATTGTACTGATGAAGTAGGATTCCCATAAGCTTACATTCAGAAGTAAAGGGATTTTGAAAGATTTTCCAATAACAACCTGTGAGAACAATCACATGTATTCAGCCAACCTCTGTAAATATCCCCTAACAGTTTTCTTACAACAATTTTAGAAAAAGCAGTTTGCAGCAACCTGAGTGTAGAAGACTTTTTAGTCCAAAAAATAAGGTTGTCCTAGGCTGAAATCTTAGGCTCAGCTTTTGCCCAGCCAAAAATAATCTGACATCTTGTTTTAACTCTATGCTTGCTCCTTTAACTGATTCCTTGCAGAAAGCCAGTGCCTAAACAAGGAAGAATGACATTTTTTAGATTCTGGAAAACACTAGCCACCCTGGGTGAGGGTAAGGAAAGTTCCAGAAAGAATTAAATTTCTAGGCATTCTTGTGGTGGACCTGAAGCCACTCAGCTAACACTCCTGGCACCCATATTACTATATGCTGACAACAGCAAAGTGTTTCCTCTAGGGCAAAACAAGGAGATGCAAAGCATAGAGAAAAGAAGAGCAAAGGTGGCTGACTGTTTACTGAATACTCAGGATGACTACAATGCTGAGGCACTGTTCTACGGGCTTTACCTCAGTCAATTCTTTGAATTCTCCCAATAACTCTATCAGATATAGAAACTGAAGCTAATAGTAACTTGTTCATGATCATGCAACTGAAAAGGGCAAAACTAGATTCAAATGTAAGTGCATATGACTCCTTTATTCTTTTCACCACATCTTATAAGAGGGTTGTATTAAGGAACCCTTTGAGGTAGAATGTGCACATGCACACACACACACACTAGAGACCTCTATAATTTTCTAATTTAACAGGAATTTCCTTAAGAGATTGAATTATTTTACATGGTTGAGAGGAATGTCACCCCATTGCAGAAATACTAGATTTCCCCATTCTGCATCATTTTCTAGTTTCAGAAATCCTGAGGGAATTAAGCCCTTAAAGATCCCTTCCCTCTCTCATCAAGGTTAAGAACCATACTGATTTGGAACGGTTAGTTAATTCTTATTAACACCAATGTCACAATAAAAATACTTGCTTTTAGACCTCAGAGTCTGCAAAATTTTCAGATGTGTTTAATTTTGCAACATTTATGGTAAAGAATTGGGATCCATGTATTTTAAACAAAATAAATTACAAGTGAACATACAGTACAGGGACATTGTCTTTCTTTAGTCCAAGAGCATTGTCTCACATTGATGATGTTTGTGAATCTCATGAATGTGTTTAATCTACTGATGTATCAATCATGCCAATAGCCAAATACATCTCTTTAATATCACTGTCTCCATTGTCCATCTTCCTCTGTTTTAGTAATATTGTTTGATGTTACAAACGTAGCCCACATCTTGCTTTTTTCTGTTCTGTTCTCTACTTTGTTCTATTCTTTTAATTTCAAAAAGAGATCTAGATATTTTATAATTATGTCAGATTTGCATGATCACTTAGTGGTCATTTAGTATATTTCCCAAAGGAAAAACTGAAGCCTGTCAAAGTTAAGATACTTACTCAAGGTTATTCAGATTATGGCAGAATTGGTTTCTGACTTCAAACTCAGACTTGAGTTCTTTTCATTCTTCCTAATTGTCCTCCCTTTCTTGTCCCTATGTGCTCATCTTCATGAAGAGTGATTACTGACAAATTATTAAGCATGCAAGTTTTGGGGTATTACATAAATATAATTTTAACTCAGATTGCAGACCAGCTCTGTCCCCAAAGGCAGGAGGCAGGAGAGCTACTAGAAAGCATTTTAGGAAGGTAGGGAAGTACTTAAATGTTTATAATGATTGGAAATTGATACTGTCATTTAAAGGCAGGGACCAGTTATGCGAGATGAGCTGTAAGGTACAGAACAGTCCTCCACAACAAAGAATTACTCTAGACACACACTACAACTTTTAACAACACACTGGACATTCATGAAGATTAAATCCAGATGCCCTTCAATAGATGATTAGATAAAGAAACTGTGGTATATATACACAAGGGAATATTACTCAACATTAAAAGAGAATAAAATCATGGTATTTGCAGGTAAATGGATGGAGTTGGAGAATATCATGCTAAGCGAAGTAAGCCAATCCAAAAAAACCCAAAGGCCGAATGTTCTCTCTGATAAGTGGATGCTGATCTATAATGC
>NW_026000174.1:4791543-4822403 GCF_001458135.2 Marmota marmota marmota
CTATCCCTGTGTGCTTGAGAGACGGCCGACCACTCGTCTCTATCTATGAATGCGGGGTGGGGGGGGGGGCATGGGAAAAATGGAGGAGCTTTGATGGGTAGAGAGATGGGTGGAGAGGGGGAATGGTGGCAGGAAGATGGTGGGATGAAATGGGCATCATTACCCAAGTACATGTATGAATGCACATATGTTGGGATGCTATATCATGTACAACCAGAGGAATGAAAAGTTGTGCTGCAGTGGTGTACAATTAATCAAAATGCATTCTTCCGTCATATATACATAAGTAAAACAAATAAATTAATTAATTAAAAAAATAAGTTAACAACTGAACCTAAAATCAAACTGAGTTTTCCAAACAAATAAACGATGTTTAGGATAACATATTCATTATTTTAAGTACTTATCATTTCTTTGTATTGAGAACATTTAAAATGCATTCTTTTAGTTATTTTGAATATATTTTTATCTGTAGTCACCAGTTGATGGGGAGGGAGAGATATGATCAAAGGATATAGAACCAAATATTTTAAATTGTTAGAAACATGAAAGGTAGAGATCTCATCAAATTTCATTAATAAATTAATTTTTAAAAGTTTAAAGCACAATAACTTCTTTTTAATTGATTTTTTTAAAAATAAATGCGCAGAATGCATTAAAATTCTTATTACACATATACAGCACAAACATGTTAATAACCATCACAATTTTAACTCATAATTTGTCTAAAAATAAATTAGAATCCTATAAAGCAAAAAAAAAAAAGTTTATAGCACAATAGAAAATTACTTACCATTATATTAGAGGATTCTGTTGTTTCCCTTATTACTCTGATATTGTCCCAGAGATTGTCGACACTCATCTTCTCTATAAGCCCCTGAGGTTCCTGGGTTCATATTATATCTATTATTCCTATATTATACCAAAGGATTGAATTTTAAAGTACTAGAAATCAAATTTATACCCCAACATGATAGGTAATTCCAAACATGGATCTATAGAGAATAGGTAGATATATAGATGATTCCTAGCCAGCTCTAGATCACCCAATGTCATGTCTTGATTTTTTATCTTATTTGGTACCAGGGATTGGAAACCACGGGTGCTTAACCACTGAGAAACATTCCCAGTCATTTTAATTTTTTAAATTTTGAGACAGAGTCTTCCAAAGTTGCTTAGGGCCTCACTAAGTTGCTGAGGCTGGCCTTGAACTTTCGATCCTTCAGCCTCCCCTGTGCCTGGAATTACAGGCAAGCACCACAGCACCCAGCTATTTACTTTTGATTTAATAGATACATAAAATGATAAAAATTGTACATATTTGTAAAATGCCATGTAATATTTCAGAGTGTGTGTGTTTGTGTATGTGTTTAATGGTTAAATCAGGGCGAATTTATATATTTCCTCAAACAAAAGTCATATATAAAACAAGGAATTATCTTGACACTGAACTTCAAAATAAGGCCCAGTTTATTTACAAGAATATGGCACCCCTTCCTACTTTCTCTGTATCAATTATCTGTAGTTTTTCTTATTAAATTATCTATATTTCACTAAAGTATCTTCCTTTAATCTCTTAATATATAACAATGGTCTGTTAGTACTTGTTTTAATACAAATTTTTAATCCAGAATCCATAAATTAATTGCTCTTTCATCTTCCTGTGCTTCTTGTAAGAAATGGTAAGTGGTCTCTTTCTTCTATTTAAATCCAAATTTGTTCATTATCAGAACATGAGAGCAATTTAACTATTGTATTACATCATCTAGCATAGTTGACCTCACAGATTACCATAGTAAAAATACACTATTTTAATCTAATGAAGTTATTTTTATTTCTTTTTACTTCACTTAAGGCACTATGTAGGTGTTGCCAGCAGTATTAACTGTGAATATCATTTTGGATGGAGAAAGAGGGTCTTACAAAACATTTATTATAAAATGGGAAAGTGGTCGGTTAGAACTGAACATTGGTTCAGATTTTTGGCATTATTGTGTATTGTTATGTGTGTGTTTTTAGCTTGCCTTTTATCTAGACCAGGAGTCAGCAAACTGCAGCCTGCTAACCAGTTCCAGCCTGCTGTTTGAGCACAACAAAATTAAACCTGAGTTTAATTTATCCTTGTTTCACCAGTGCCCAGCACATACCAGTAGGTCAATAAAATGTTCTTGATTTCCAAATGAATATTAATGCCAGCCTTATATAAAAAGACATTTAATCGGTTTTGAATTTGTTATCATTACTACTAATTATGCAGATCAAGAGTGACATCTTCTATTCCCATGGGAGTTCTCTTAAATAACAAGCATATTGTAAAAATTTTTTGTTTACAGACTTATTGTTTTGTTGTGTTTTTAAATTTGTTTAGTTTTTAATTTTATTCAGATCCTTATTCTATTATGTGGTCCTGTTCAAATATTGGATCACTGTTTGGAAATTAGTTTCTACATTCAAGTGGGTCATGCTATTTCAACCTGAGAGGCAATCAGACAAAAAAAAATATTTTCTTACAGTTTCATTTTCTAATTTAGGAATCACTTGTTCTCTGGAAGGTTGAAATAATGTCATGAAATATTATTTTATAATTAGTTTCTGTACACTGTATTGTAAACTGCAATTTTTTCTGCACCATTTTCATGGTTAAATAAAAGTTTTCAGAGTATAAAGGTTAACATCACTGCATTCAAAATCCATGTTGAACCCATTTGCACTTTAGTTAGTAGTCAACCTTGATTATTTAAAGCTATTATTGTTACTCATCCATGATTTAATCTTATTTAAACCAATTTTATATACCAATTTTTTAAATTGTTCATGTTTACACATAGATCTTTCATTTCTTTGATCTACTTTGATAATTCTCTGTCACAAATTATTGCACTAAATTACAATTTTTTTCTCCATTTCCAATTCCAAGTTTTATATTTTAAATAAAAGTAAAAACTAAGTGAATAATCGTAAGTCCTCTAAATTTAAGTATGAGCATTTTTACGAACTTAAAAATAATTTCATTAATGAATTTTAGATGAGGAAATAATGTGAACTTATGATAAAAGTATTAAAAACTTAACATGTTAGGATAAAAACTAAAAATCACTGTAATGCCACCTGGAGTTAACCATTGTTAACAATTTGATATTTTTTTAGTCCTTATGTCACTGCATATGTATCTTTGTACAAAAATATATTATGTTTTTATTGACACATACTTACAAATATAGCTAAATATAGAGAATAGATTTTATTTGTCAAATGAGAAATTAATAATATAAAACTATCGCTTTTTAAAATTAACATCATCTGGTAAACATTTCCCTGTTAGTAAAAATTCTTTTGTTGGCACAATTTTTAATAACTGCCAGAATTCAGTTTTCTACCAAAACCAATACTGTTGGACATTTGGGTTATCTGGTTGTTTTTAAATCACCATACACAACATGCAGTACACATTGGTGTATATGAACTTTTTGCCATATTTCTCATGAGGATCCATTTTCATAAAAATAAACAGAGTGAAAGGGTATGAAATTTCAAAGCTAATAATATTTACCTAGTCATTCAGTCAATATTCTCTTTAACAACTTGTTGTTGAACCATCCCCACCTACCAAAATGCTGTGTGAATCAATTGGGATATAATGGAAAATGAGAGAGACTGATTCTTGTCCCATAGAGTTAGAGTTAATTGCCAAATTGCTTCTAAGAGGCTTTTTGCCAATTTATAACTGACTCTCCCCCACCACATTCTGGATATATAGGAACATTTCTTTCCTTCTGCACTCTTATGTTTTTACCTTTGTAAAATCCTGTACGAATTTGGTAGCTTAGAAATTTCATGCCATTGAAATCTTAATTTGCTTTTACTTTTTAATGAAGAAGAATATTTTTCTTGTATTTGTCACTAATCGTAATACTTTATGATGTCTTCTATAATATCTCCCACAATAGTAATACCCACTTGTATTACAAGTTGAATATTTTCAACTCAATAGGCTTAATTTGTTAACTGGATGGGTGGTAAGAAGTACAGATGAATAGAAGGATAGATGGCTGTCTGTATGAATGGATGGGTATTAGACAGATATACAAATAGGAGAGTAGTTGAGTAGTTCCTGTTTAAAAGTCCAGGTAAGGGAAATTTCCACCTGCACTAAATATAGCAGGGTAGTACTTACCATCTTCATGAGTGATCTACGTCTTTGTCTTTCCTGTCACTGTAACACCTTTTCCTTCTGCCTGTTTTCTGGAAAGAAAAGAGCTGAATGCTCTTCTTTTTACTCTGATGTAGGTGAGCAACTTGAATTGAGTGACAGATAGAAGATAATTAGTACAACAGACAGAAGTAGATAGGCTGTCTTCCTATGGGTGGAGAGTCTCTAAGGAGTGAAATAGGGTTATTAAATTGACAGTAAGAGTGAGGAGGAGGAATGATCGATCTAACTCATGAGATGGGAAAGGAGAAAAATATCATGGAAATTTCCTGTCTATTTATTATGTTTACTTATGGATAAGAATTTTACAGAATTGGTATGTGGAAATATTCAAGGATGAGTTTGGGTTCACAAGTCTTAAAAATGAACAAAGTCTATCCCTAACGAGTAGAACTATAATATTTTATGGCATTGAAATTTATCCCTTAAAAACACATTTTTCTGATTTTGCTGATATCAATATTGAGAATAAAACTAATGGATATCCTTTTATCAAAGTTGGATACTCTCTGGCTGTTCTGAGGAAAAGTAAAACCAACAAATCAGCAATGTAAGAGTCTGATTTCTAGGACAGGAAAGAACATAATTTTTCAAAGGACTGAATGGAAAGATAATAGTTAAATGGGTTGAAAAAATTATTTATGTATATATATATATATATATATATATATATATATATATATGGACAGAGATTCTTCTGAGTTTATAAATGAGCCCAGCATAATTAGAAGTTCCTTGTAAACTTGTAATTACTATTTTTCCTATAATTGATTCAAAAACAAGTATAACAAGTGATGCTCTGATTGCCATGGCTGTGTGTGGTTCCCTTGGTGTTTTCTGCCTGTTTTCATCACCCTCACCCTGTCCCACCTGACTCTGAACTTAAACCTATTTCACAGTAACCTCAGTTTGCCCGGTCAGAAATCAATTCTAGCACCTTTCTACTCCCAGAAGCCTCAAGAAATAATTGTTCACTAATTTATATAGAATGAAATCTCTGAGGGACTGGGGTTGTGTCTCAGTGGTAGACCACTTGCCTGGCATGTGTAAAGCATTGGGTTCAATCCTCAGCACCACATAAAAATAAATAAAAATAAAACAAGGGTAATTTGTACATCTACAACTAAAAAAAAATTAAAAAGAATTGAATCTCTGAGAATCTCAAAAATTTTCCTTTTTATGTTTCTACTCTACTTTTTAGTTATGTATTATCATTGCCATAAGCTATTTGCAATAGCCACTAGCCTCCAGAACCCTTCAATCCATTCTGAATGTTGATGCCAAATTTGTTGTTTAGGCATATGTTTTTTTCCTCATTTAACATTCAGTTCTATTCATATCATTTACTGATTTAAATGATTTAAAAACTCCAAAGTATTTAAAATAGCCCTTCCTTTCAAGTATGATGTGACTTCTGGAGAAGGAAAGTATGTCTGCAAATGTTAATGAATGGTCTGTTTTGGAGTAAACATGATAAGCAGCTGTTTCTTCTATATTATAGGATTTTTTTTTTTTTTCAGAATCCTTGGGGGTTTATATCTCCTAGAGTTGGGAAGAGTATATGGGATGTTTCTTAAATATGTGCCATGAAATCTTTTTTCATGAATGTTTATTTATGAGCATAACATGGAAAATAGGTGACCAAACACTAATTTACTAAAAACTGGATCCCCTAGCAGAACATTCAATGTTGTCTTCATTTTGGTTCCAATCTGCATTTTCAGTCCTCACTCCAGTCACTCTTATCGTGTTTGGGTCACACCCAGTCACTCTCTGTTCCCTGGTTCCCTGCATTTACCCTGCATTCTCCTGCCAAATCTTCACTCATGTTTCTATCTATAATGACATTCTGTCTTCCTGGGTTTGGTAGAATGTCATTAATCATTCAAGCATCATCTCTAACACTGTCTATTGTGAGGTCTTCCTTTCTCTGTGCTGCACAGAACATAGCACTGGCTCCAGGTTTTCACTTAGCATTGTACTCACTCAAATGTTTGCTTCATCTAGCACATTAGAAGTTTTCTGAGAATACAAACCTACCTTATCAGTTTTTGTGTCTTTAGTGCTAGGATATAAGCTGACAATTAGTAAACAATTGAAAGAATGATATTGTTCAAAATTGGTTAAGAGGAGGATAGCACTGTATTAGGCAAGGCAAGCTATGAAGAGACTTCTTTAGTTAATATGGTGAAATCTGAGCCTTGAAAGCAAGTAATAATTCTGATCATTTTCCAAGGGAATTAGGAACCAAGAAAATTGACTCAGACTAGCTAAAATATAAATTATATCAAAGTATGTAAAAATCATTTATTTCAGTGGAAAATATAACTGTTGCATGAATGGAGACACCCATGTTCATAAACTTCATTTGCTAATTCAGTCCCAAAGACTTATTGATTATACATTATGTACTATTATGTGTTCTACTAACTTGAAAATATAGCAATAAATTCTCTGGCAGAGAATTTCATAAAATTAACAAAATGTTATTTTAGATAGTGATGCACTATTAATAAATAAAGCATTCAGTGGTAAAGCACTTGCCTAGTGCATAGAAGGCCCTGGATTCAATCCTCAGCACACACACAAAAGAAAGAAAGAAAGAAAGAAAACACAACAAATACAGTAGAACAATGTGATACAGAGGACAGGTAGGAGGTGCTTGTTTGGTTAGACTTTAATTGGAAGGAAGGAATTAATGAAGAGGAGATTGTTGAGTTGATACTTGAAGGATAAAAGATAGAAAGGAGGTAACTTATGACAACCCTTGGTCGACATTACAGACACAATGGTATGTCAAAGACCCAAAAGTTGGAGAAAGTTTGATGTGCTTTTGCAGTAAAAGGAGAGTAATAGAGAGAAGAGAAAGAATGAAGAAGAGCAGGAATAGAGGTTGGAGAGTTTGGTATGGCAGGTTCACAAAGAATTTAGAGGCCACAGGAAGGAGCCTATATTACTTTATCTAAAGTAAATTGAGAAGCTATTGGACACTTTAAGGACATGATGTGATCTAATGTATAGAATGATAAAGTTTTGGGGAGGCAAGAATGGAAAGAGAGAGACTAGTTAGAATGCTGTTTAGTAGTTCTCTTAAGAAATATACCGATGACTGGACCTAGCTGGCAGCCATCTATACTGTGTAGGATGAAGGATATATTTTGGCTCTAAAGTATAAAAAGGATAGATTAAATGGTTTGGATTACTAGGACAGAATATGACTGTGGAAAGATTTAAAAATTAAGGAAGTTAAGAATAACTCGCATGTATTGGTCATCTCCTTTTGGAGGCAAAACATCTTCAGAGTTTGTTGCTGAATTTGTTCGTTGATCAGAAATATTTGCACTCTGATGTTCTGACTCCTTCCTAGAGTGCAAATGATGGTTTCCTCTATGATTTCCCTTTTTCTTTGCTTTTAATTTTGACCCTTAACATCCTCCTCAACTTCTGAATGATACATTTTTTTTTTTTTATTTAGGGAGGATAATATACTCATCATTTCTGCTGGTCTGGGTGTATTATTATTATTATTCCTTCAAGGTTATCTTGTATGGTTGAGTTTTGATCCTATGAGGTCAATCATAACTTACATTATTTTTAATTTGGAAAATGGGAGAGGACTTTAATAACGCCACCAGAAACTGATCATAGGAATACAAAATGGCCTACAGAGCTCTGACATCGACCCTTCTCTCCTCTTTCACTCTGGTCTTAATCTTCTTTCTTTAATGCTCTCATGAAAAAAAAAGGTACTTGGAGTATATTATTAAAACATTTTGGAGAATGAAAATCACAAATTTTCTAGGAAAATCTCTAGAAAAACAAGAGTTGGGGCTGCATCCTGAGAAGGAAATAATCAGTTGACCCAATTGAAATTCAGTTATTTTAATTGTAAGAGCATATGATTTCTATTCTTTCTCTCCTTCCCTTTCTTACTTTCAAGTTCAAACATGAAGTCATATGTACATTTCTGGAACATCCTCTGCAGGGTTCATTAGAAATTTCCTCACTGTGAAGGAGGGGCAGGGTAAGAAATTGAGATCATTTAAAATTAATTGTATCTGAGTTACTTATGATTAAGCTTCAAGTAAAATACAAATAAAATAGTACCACAGTCCTACTTTAATGGTTCATGTCATATCTTGTTTAAGAGCTAATATTAGGTTTTTCCTGATTAAATTCCAAGAGAATTTACAGAAACAAATGTTTTTTTCTAAAAGTTACTCTCCCTTTATACTTCAGCTTGATTTCAAGAGAGTAATGAGCAAGTCATGTTTTTCGAAATAAGCTTCAGCCACTGAGCATAGATATTCCCTTTGCACATTCCAGAGCAATTGACTAAATTGATGTAAAAATTGATAAGTCATGTTTTGTCATAATCTGAAAATGTCCCTGTATCATGAGATGCCTATAACTAAAGTGGCAACAGCTCAGCCTAACGTTCATTATTACATCACTAATATTACTTTATTACAGAAAACCTTATAGCAATGGCCTTGACAGAGTGCATGAATAGTTTTCTAAATATTTCCTTGATTCTGATCCATGTATAAACTGTATATTGCAAGGTCCATGGTTTAATTCACAGCTCAGCAGAAATCACTTGCTGGCAGACTATCTTAAGTGTCTGACTCTCACAATTTGGACTCAAGCTCAAATTTCACAATCGGAAAATGAGTTATGCTGCAGTGCAGACTAGAAATTAGGAGACCTGGGTTCTAGTAGTCATATTACTCTAGACTCTGAGTCACCCTAACCCTGTCTCAGAATCTTTCAGTCTTTATCTCAACTATAAAATGAGGAAGTTAAACTGGATGAAAAACATGATTCATGTTTCACTGTATCAACTCAGAATGATTCATCATGCTTATCTGGACTGTAGTGCTAAGATAGATGGTGAGGCTGCATTGAGGCCCCTCAGAAAAGAATATCATCAAAATTAAACAGTAATGAATAAGGAAGAAGAAAATGGCATCTTGTATCTCTAGATTTTTTTTAAATAGCCTTGGTATTTGATGAGGTGCATGCTTATGTGGCTGCTTTATGTGACTATTATAATTGAGGTAATAGCTACCATTCATTAAGTATTTCTCAGCTCTGTATCCAACTTCAATAGAATCTAGGGTGGTAGGTTATCATATCCCCATTTTGCAAATGAGGAAATGTATTTAGTTCTAGTTTATACCATAGGCCAAGTAACTTGCCCTAGTTTATACTATGAGCAAGGACCAGATTTGTGGTTGGAGCTGAGCTTCTGAGCCAAAGAGTCACTCCTTCATTGTGCTACACTATCCTCTAAAAGTCTGTATTTGTTGATCGTGACTTTATTTATGAGAAGCTCATGAGCATGACATGGTCAGGAAACTAAATTTATATAGGTTGCCTCACAGTTCAAAAATAGTGATTAGTGATATGATTTCTGAGAATTTATTTGGTTTAGTAATGAAGTAGAAACAATACAGCTTTCAAAATAATGTATAGCTCTTCTAGAAGTTCTATTATAATTTTTTTTTCCTTTTTAAGACATCCTCCTCTTGTAATAGGAGTAAAGGTGTTAAATAAAAACACTTTTCTGACCTTCTTTGAATTTGAAAGACATGTAAATACAATTTAAGCATAGCTACTCCTCCTAAGCTCAGGACTCAGTATGGCTGCTGCAGTTATTCTGTCCAAAGGATAAGACATCATCTCACAAGTACAACAGATAACACCTAGCACATCCTGAATCCATTATTGCAGAGTTAAGAAATGTGGTCTTCTATATCTATATCTTCTATATCTCTTCTTTCTATAGTAGAGAACAAATGATATTCTTTAAAAGCTAGCTCAATATCACCATTTTTACTTATGCATAATAACTCTAAGATATAAATCCATACTACTCAATAAAAGCAAAGTTCTTACTCAGATGAACCTAGGTCAGAAGGTAGAGAGTTAGCTGGCAACTCAATTTCTAGTCTGTTCTATATCCTCTAGAACATGACTCCTGTAGGGTTACAGAGTTGCATTGAAAGGTGAATCATGGAAGGTATTATCTCCCATGGACCTTTATGCCTCAGTCTGTTATATGGGCACAATACCATGCAGATTATTTTCTGGTGGTGGTGGAAATGATGGGGATCATGGGAAAGAGGGTGAGAGACATTAGACAGAAGGCCTGTGTCCTCATTTTTCTTTTCCCTGTGAAACATCTAGCTATTGCATGATTGGTGAAATCTGGCTTGTCTTTTAGACAATGTTTTTTAAATTAGGTGTGATTATTTCTGATGAGGAATAGATTGTCCACATAATCGTCTCTTCATTTCAGCAACAGCTGAGCTTAAGTGCATGTCTCTTATTGGAACTCATTATGTGCAGCTTTTCTCTTCCCTCAGGCCTTTATGATATTTTTGAATTATGATTTCAGAGTAAGGTATGATGGCCTTCTCTCTTACATTTCACAGAATTTAAGGAAATTTAGAAATCAATGGTGAATCAGTGACTAAATTTACTCATAAAAATCTTGCCCTGAACTATTGCAATAGTCTTTAAACTGGCCTTTTTTTCTCCAAAGCACTATAAAATTCATCCCTCTAAACCTGCCAGATTATTTTAAACACCCCTCCCCCTACAAAATGCCTTGTTGTTCTCCTGTTTAAAATCTTTCAAAAGCCTTACACTGCTTATGAGGTGTAGTCAAATTTCTTAGAATGACGGAGAAGTTCCCATAACTATATACTAACCAATTTTAAATTTTGGCCAGTTTCTCCTTCTCCCCACTTCCCAAGTACTTAAATCTCCTTAAAAAAATGTGCAACATTTGAATACACCATATACTCTCTTTTTTTAAACTTTCAGTCTCTATCAAGTTTGATGTGGCTCAATAAATAGAACCTTTTTTTTTTTCGTCTTAAAACCAAGACCAGAACTGATATAGGTGCCAAATTCTGAAGGAATACTGAAAATCCGAATTTTACTGATAAAAATGGTAGATTAGAAGGACAGGCTGTCACAGGTAGGTAGGCATTTTTTTTAGGCAGCGGGTGGGTACTGGGGATTGAACTCAGGGGCACTCAACCACTAAGCCACATCTCCAGCCCTATTTTGTACTTTATTTAGAGACAGGATCTCACTGATTTGCCTAGTGCCTCACTTTTTGTTGAGGCTGGTTTTGAACCCTTGATCCTCCTGTCTGAGCCTCCCGAGGCACTGGGATTACAGGCAAGTGCCACCATGCCTGGCACAGGTAGGCTTTTAAAATGTGGAATTGATAACATTTTCTGAAACACATGCAAGTTGCCCCTCAAGTTGTCAACTTCTCCTGCAAAGCCCAGCTGCTTCTCAGTGAGTCTCACAGTGGAAGAGGATGCTGGGCGCCTATAGGTCCTGGGGCCCCTTGGATGGCGGGGAGCTCAGTATTTACAGTTCTTTTTTTTTTTTTTCACACTGACCTGTCCTAAAACGTCTTTCTCCAGGGGTTGGGAAAAGAGCAAGAGCATCACCCTGGAGAAGTCCTTCTGCTGATCCCCACAGGATCACAGGTCATCAAACACAGCCTGGCAAATCCTTGTCTCTTGTTTTTCTACCGAATTCCTGCTACCCTGGCAAATCGAGCCTCAGTGATGTATCTTTTTGTCTGTAGTTTCCCTTGGCCTACTTATCCCCACCTCCCTTGCACTCCCAAACCATCACACTCTGTTTATTCCACCCTAGCGCATGAGGTCAGTTTAGTGAAATGATGAACTGGTCCGTGAAACCCTCAAGGCAGGAGCAGCATTATGCTTCACCAATACCTAAGAACCTGTAGGTATTTAATAAGCAGATGGGATATTTCCCAAAATACTTACATAAGAGGAGATTAAGAGAACTTATTTTGAGAACTACCTACTGTGTGCCAGGAGCTGAGCTATTAACTCATCTAATTTTCACAACCTGTGAGACTGAAAATGTGAGTCTTGTACAGATGTAGATATAGACTTACAGAAGAACTTTGCCTAATTAACTAATTATTTGTACAGCAGGCATTCAATAACAAATGGACCTATTGTTTGTATATGAATCCTTGTAACTCCCTGATTTGGGGGTCATTTGTAAGATGGAATTACATTTGCTTTTTAGAACATAAATACAAATAGGTAATTACATGAAGAAAAAAAAATCATGCTCAAATATTTTTAGCCTTTTCTAAAGCTTATAAACAGATACAGGTAAGTATAAGTTTTAAGATTAGGATTTTAATATTGACTTTTTAGCATTTTCAATGAGGAAACATATATCCCATATCACTGATAATGTGCAGTATGTTATACCCCACATTAATGATAGCCCAGAAGCTAGAGTGCAGGTTAGTTGTCAGTCAAGATATTTAATGAGGCCTGTTTAGTCTAACTTGGCAACATTCCTTCTTGTTTCTCTGACTTTACTCATTCCAGATTATCTTGACTATAGATTCTTCCATTATGTGTGGCTGAATTTATTTTTAATGTGATAGATCTCAGCTCTCCCAGCTGTCCTCCAATCATTTTAGTCAATATTCAATAATATTTGATAAATTTGCCTCATCTCTAGAATACTCCAGTAAATTATAAGAATCCTGGATAATTTACTATACTGATTGCTAATGATGAAACAACAGCTACCATGTATTCAGTGCTAACTGTATGCCAAGTATCCTGCTACATACTTTGTGTACATTTTTTTAATATAGAAATCATCACAAAAATGGCTGTGTTAGTTAGCATTACCCAAGTTTTAGATGAGGCAACAAAACTTCAGAGGGATTTTAAGCAATATACGCATGGGCACACTGAGTGGCAACATTAGAATTCAAATGTTCGCTGACTCCCTTTAAAACCTTGCTTTTTGAACCACTGTGCTACCAAAAACACAGTTCCCATTTTCTGGAAGCTAAATGCTATCTTTGGAGACAGACAAAATTTATTTCAATTCTGTCTCTACAAATAATAAGCTTCACAACCTAGATAAATTATTCAGAATCTCTCCTACTTCCTTTCTTTGCCTATTAAATGGGTACAATGCCTATTTCACGGGATCACTTAATTTAAAAAACCAAGTACATAAAGAGCTTCATGCTACACATGGTATTCAGTGAGTTTTCAATAAATGTTAAATTCCTTTTCCCTCATACAAAAAAATAATAATTCTTTATGTTTCTGAATTTTTCACACTTTTTATTTGAGTCTCAAATGATCCCTACCATAACAGGGATTATTATCCCTATTTCACAGTAGGGAAAAGAAAAGTTCAAAAAGTCTAGAGGTTTAGTTTGGGTCATACACACCTTATCAGCTGCAAAGCAAGGACTTTATGTATCTCACTCCTTTGCATTACACAATATATGCCTCTTGGCAAAAGTATAATATAAACTAAAGGCAGAGAGCAGAGGGTTTCAATGAAACCTACACATCTCTTTATGAAAAAAAATGTATTTTGCAAAAATGTTTGCTTAATCTCTTATCACTTCTTTCCCTCAGAGGCAAATAAATAAACAAGAAAAAAAAAAACAGGCAAAACTCTGTCTAGATGTAAGATCTATGTTCCATTAGGAAGATTATTCCCTTTGCACAGTGAAGGTCATGATCTGAGTTGACATCTAATCGTATTTGCTTATTTCAGAACTTTGTATGCTCGGCCTTCACCAAGGACTGTTTTATAATAGGTCAGAGGCCACACTGGGAATATCACAATGTGTAGAGTGATCTTGTTTAGAGTGATCTTGCTGGTTCTTGTTAATGAAAAGCACAGAGCCCATGATAAATTTCATTACTATATTATGGGTCTGGTTACCACTCCCTGAGGCTTGGCCCACCAGCAAATCACACTTTGGAACATCCTCTCTTTGTTCCTCCCACCCCACATTATCTATCATCAGGGTGAATCCACAGCACCTGGGTGGGTCATCTCCCATGTTTATGTAGGAATCCTTTCTTTCCTCTCTGAGCGATAGGAGATTGGAAGGTGGTTTTGGAAAGTTGCTTGTGAGTCAGGATCTTGGGGTAAAGTCTCACTTATTGAGAAGAACATTCTTCCAGCTTTATCCCTAGTCCTGAAGAATTACCCTTACTTATGCTAAGAGAGTCAGATCACATCTCTGCATGAGATGGGATGCAGGAACTGTATCTTTCTGTGTAGCATGAAAGACTTAGATGGCAATTACTTTTTTGATCCCCTACTGTAAGTGCTATAATGTTTTATTTTCTTTTTTCTGTATAAAATATCTTAGGTCAGTAAAGGTCAAGATTTGGTTGGTTCTTGTAGTTTTGCTAATTCCTTCACAATAGCTTGGGCCAATATTTTTTAATTTCAAGTTTGTGGCTTTGCCATAAGAGTAGTGTTATCTAATGATGGTCCTTTTGTTTCCCATTTTTGAAAGGAAACTCTTTTGTTACATTTGAAAGGACTTAAAAATGAGAAACCAAAGGATTAACTTTTTAATTAGTTATAATGATTAAAAATTCTTCATCTCAGCAGTTTTCCTTTCATTATAAAAGGCGAGTAGACAGTTTCTGTTCAATCAGTGTTCATTGAAATGTTTTTTAAATGAAATTATTGCCGAGTAAAAGGACATCAGAAAGCATATGACATGATTAAGAGCCTTGCTTTTTGACATTTTTATTCAGAGACATTGCTCATTAAAAAGGAATTGTTGAAAAGTCCACAGAACACTATATTTCTGTGCATGGGCAGTATTTAAGTCAGTGCCTTATAAAACAAAATATCTCAAGAGCTTCACTCCATGATAAATGTTTGTGATTCCCATCTTAACTGACTTTTAATCATGCTAATACAATTCAGTGAAGTTAAATATTTAAGTGGAATCTATGATTTTTGACTCTGGTTCTGGTTTTTCAACTTTGAAAGAGTTTATGTTGCCATTGTCTTGACTTCATAGTATAATTTCAAATGTTAGTTTACCTTGGGGTTTTAATCGACATATCAATATTCAAAACATAATTTCATTTTGGGGTGAATAGTTCTAAGTTTCAGGAGCACTGTAGATAAATGCTTTTGATGATTCTGAGACCTAGTTACATCTCTTGTTCTGAGAACCACCTGGTTCTTGTAGATGAATCCTAAGTGACTCCCTGCAGCCAGAGTACTTACCTCTCTAGCCTGTCAACAAATAGCTGACAAAATATACTTTCAATCATAGATAATCTGTCCATGTACTTTTTATTGTCTAAAATGTCAAATAGAAATTTATCATCATAACCTCATAGACATTATATATTTTCTTCTTCCTTATAGCAATAATATTATTGATGATGATAGAGATGATATTTAATATTTATTTGTAATTAATTAGCACTTTTTTGGGAGGCACTAGGAATTGAACCCAGGAGTACTTAAACATTGAGTTACATGCCCAGCCCTTTTTGTTTTGTAGTTTTCAGACAGGGTTTCACTAAGTTGCTTAGGGCCTCACTAAATTGCTGAGCTGGCTTTGAACTTTCAATTTTCCTGCTTTGGCCTCCAGAACTGCTAGGAGTTATACTGGTATGTACCACTATGCTGGCATAATTAGCACTTTTATGTTTTAAGCATTAAGTTTAAATATTCTGTTGAAGTAAGGGGATTCTAATACCACAAAGCCACCAGCAGGGCTCTGTGATAAGACTTAGGGATGGCTCTGCACCAGGCATAAATCTCAACAGTGTGCCTTACCTCCCTCACCCACTTTCTTGCTTGCTATTATGACCTTTAGGCCATTCAAAAATAGTGTATTTGGGGGAAAACATGAGTAACTATGCAGTATAGATCTTGCTATTTAAAACCTTTGAAAATAGAAGTGCATTAGGCATGCTAGAGGCGCCATTTGAGAGAATATCAATTTTCAATTGAGATTTTTTTTCTGCTTGGTCATACTTAGGCAGCATGGAAATAAAGGATAATTTTAATCAGGCATCCTTAGAAGTTCTTTCATGTTCTAGTTAACAATTCTTCAGTGCTCTCATTAAAATTAGAGTCTCCTGTCATGTGATTACTTTTCTTTAGGCTGTTTACTAGAATGGACCACAAGGCTAAGAGTTCCATAAAAGCAAATTCACTCAGGAGAGTTATTGATTTTTCCCACTTGCAGTTCTATTACATGAGAATCCCTAACTGCTTTCCTTCTTATATTTAATAATCTGTGAGTTTTTAAAAGCATCAGAGTGAAGCATCATTGGAAACCACTCTGAGACCCCGAGAATTTCAACCCTTGAGAAAGATCTAGGTGCACAGACTACAAGGACAAAATGTAATGGAGAACTTGGGACAAAGAGAGGTAAATCAATATGAGAAGGTAAAAAAAAATAGTAATGGTGATAAAATGATACATGCTGTTAGGAACTGAGAGTGGTAAAACTTAGGTTCAAGTCCTACATCATTTATTAATGGTATGATTCAGGACCTTGCATTTAACCACTCAGTGTATTTGTTATATCAGTTTAGAAATTGGATGGTTAGTGCCAGCCATATATCTTCCATAGGATTTAGGAGAGAATCAATTTTGTTTATGTATTTATTGAGTAAATATCTTATGCTGGACATTTATGTATATAGATAGATAGATAGAATAGACCAAAGAACTGGTTTCTATGCATAATGAGGCAGTACAGTGGTCAACAATATTCTAAACATCCCTAAAAAAGATATCTAAAAATAAGTTTCCATGAAAAGTTATAGCAAGGTATCCTGAGCAAGTTATAGGCAATGGTCCTTAACTGGATGTGATTTTTGCCTTCTCCCACCCCAGGGGATATTTGTTAATGTCTGGATAACTGTTCAGTCATCACAGCTGGGGGACGTAATGCAACTGTCATCTAGTGAAATCCCCGTAAGCCCTCTAGGACTCAGGATACTCCTAAGACTTAAGATAAGTGGGAGAAAATTTTAGAGAAGAGGTAGGAGAAGATTTGAGGCAAATGAACTAGCATTTGCAATAGGAACAAACATGAGAATGGAATTCATCAGATGCTATGAACTGGAAGGGGGCCTTTGTGGGGTTGGGGCCCAGTGTGACATTGGTTATAGTTACAGGCAGGGCCAATCCATCGCAGAGTACAGAAGATGGTGGTATAGTGATCTGACTTGAGATACTGAGTGGGAGGAACTTGGATTTACTGGATGAGGAAGATAAAAGAAAAACAGGTTTGAAGGGAAGGAAGAAAACAGTTCAGACTTGGAAGCTCTAAAGTTGGAGAGGACTGTACAATATCTGAGTAAAGTTGATAACAATTGGATATAATACAAGAGAGAAATCTGGGCCAAGAATATAAAGCCTTGGTTGATATACTAATATTTAAATGTGTAAATAGGGAAAAGATGAAAAATAAAAGGGAAGAAAACCAACTCCTAATTGTCAAAGTTTTTTTTTTTTCAATCAAATGTGCTTTACAAATCCCTCTCCAAAAAAATCCTGTAATTATGAGTGTACAATACATTGCTCATACCCTCCCATTCATTTTACAAACCTTTATTGTCCCTCATTATATGCCAGGCAATGTGCTAGGAACTGAGAATAAACAGATGAATAAGATTGAGACTTGCCTCCAAAACAGAGTTAAGAAAGCAAGTGGGAGAAGAAACATTAAATTCTTAATACTGACCTGCCAATGAGTTCATGTATTTTTCTTTGGTAAAGAAGTCCAGAGAAGGGCTTAGGGCTCTAGAAGGGGTAGAAGAAGTAAAAGAGACTCCATCAGCTTAATACTCTATCCTCATTATCCCTGGCTTTGACTCTTACCTCAAGTTCAATATAATGTGATCTAGAGTTAAACAGAACTGTGGTCAAAAAGACCTGGTGTCCTGACTGCTTCAGTAGCTTCTGTCAGGTCACTTACTTTCTCTCCGTTATGGCACTAAGCTACGGATTCCGAAGATTCTGCTGAGTGTATAGATTAGCACTTCAATGCAATGATTGGCATCTCTTAAATATCTTTGAGTTTGAGGCAAGACTGACTGAATATATAGCACAAATTGTTTTCTATGAATTTTGATATACTACAGGTCTTATCATGCCCTTTGTAAAACAACTACAACTTCTACTTATTTTAAAAATTTCTTTTGCCCTTTCACCCTGACATAGTTTTGTGAATCTTGCCCATCAAAGAGCTGCCCTTCTCTCTCTCTCTTTCTCTTTCTCTATCTTTCTCTCTATCTCTCTCAAATAGGAGAAAAATGGGTCAGATGATAGGTTTCTTTTTTGTTTGTTTTGTTTTTTAATAAAAGTCATGGGGCAAATGCATTATAGATCATTGTAAATACAGAAAATTCTTGTAAATATACTAACATATGTTTTTGAAATTTTAATTATCTTTTATCTATTCAACGCACCATTAATAACACTATGAGCCAACTCTGAAAGAATATATGATATTCTGGGCTGTGCTGGGGCTGGCTGTACATTAGCTCCTGTTCTCATGGGTTATTGGGGGGGACAAGAAATAAATATATTTTTAGTTAAGATGGAAACTACAAAGGAAACAGTTTCAGGAAGAAAATACACTAGTTAAGTAACATGCTTTAGACTGGCATGTACTGGTGGTCAGGAAAGGTGAATCTATAATTACCTAAATAATCATTGATCATTGGTCAAATGTATGTTGAACTAAGAACCCAAATACACAAATTTAATTTGGGATCTATTACTTATTACTTATTAAACAAATTAAAATTATATTGATTTCATAAACACAAACACAAACACTTACTATGTGTCATGCTCTGCTGCAGAGTTTCTCCAATATTAACTCATTTAATCCTCAAGAGTCCTATGAAATAAGTACTATGATTATCTCAATTTGGCAGATAAAAATGAAGCAAAGAGAAACTAAGGAATTTGTCTAAGGTCACATAGCTAGTAAATGGTGAAGCAAATGACCTTACCCTCTGTGAGCCTCTTTATCTATAAGTTAGAGGTTAGACATCTGCCATGTGGGAGGTGGTCTTTTAAGCAGCAAATGGTAGACTTTTTTAATATATTTATATTTTTAGTTGTAGTTGAACATAATACCTTTATTTTATTTATTTTTATGGGGTGCTGAGGATCGAACTCAGGGCCTTCCATGTGCTAGGTGAGCGCTCTACTGCTGAGCCACAACCCCAGCCCCCAAATGGTAGATTTTTTTAATTGTTATAATTTTATTACTAATTTAACGTCATTATTGTAACAATATAGGTTCTGAACTTGAAATAATAATGGAAAAATAGGAATTTAAGATGGTAGGCCTTAAGGGAATTTGCTATCTTACTAGAGAGAGAGTACCAGAATGCTTGACAGAGTACATAATTCAGTTACATGTCATAGTTTTGTTAAAGTCAAGGCCATATGTGTAAGTGCTTAGTTGAGAGGAAAATATAATTGTTGAGGATGAAAATATATTTATATCCCTGAATTATGGCTCTGGAAGACGACTGAGAGATCATTGAACCTAATGTCTTCATTTTATAAATAATTAAAGCTTGTCAAAGCAAATGGTTGAACCAAGATCTTATACCTAATTAGAATAAGAACTCTTTAACTAAAAGTGAAGACCTAGGATTTGAAATCGTGTTTCTTTCCTATAACTAAACTTATCCACATAGTTTGCTTTTCTTCTTGCTGAAAGATCAATGCTATCTAATCCCCTTTTCCTTCCCTCCTCCTTTAACCAGAGAGAGAGGTTGCACTATAAGATTATAATTTTAAATAGTAAGACCTTGTTACTTAGGATGAAAACCCAGGAGTGTGAGACTTTTTAATGGCTCTTCAGGGAACCATTTCAATCTCATAGAAAAATCACTTCAATGAGGTACCACTTGATAAGTTTTGACATATGAAGCTTGGATTCAAGATCATGACCATATTCATTGCCCTCTAAAGTTTCTTTATTCCCTTTGTAATCCCTCCATCGAACTCCTTTTCTATACCCACCATGTTCCCCATTCCCAAGCATATAAGTTTCTCCTTTCTGTCACTATACATTAGAATTTCATATAAATATACACTGTTTGTCTTCTTTTACTCAGTATGATTATTTTGAAATTTGTCCAAGGTGTTACACGAATCAATAGTTCATTTATTATTATTGCCAAATAGTATTTTTGTGGCATGAATTTATTACATGTATTTATTGACTCACCTATTGATCTTATATCTAGCTTTTGGTATTAAAAATAAAGTTTCTATAAATATTTGTGGAAATTTTTAAATGCACATCTGCTTTCATTTCCCATGGTAGAAGGACATAGGAGAGGAAAGTAGCTCAGGACATGGCAACAAGGAAGCAAAGAGAGCTATGCTTACAAGGGATAAAATGTGAACCCCAAAGACACACCTCCATGACCTACCTTCTCAGCCATACCCCAGCCATCTACAGTTACCATCTAGTTAAACCATATCATCATGATTAGATTCCAATTTGCATAATCTAATAGTAGGTTCTATTTTTCCATTAGTATTTCAAGTTCTGAATGTTCTTCATTGTCTCATATGTGAGCATTTTGGGTATAACATATATCCAAACCATAAGAATGTTTTACCCAATTTTCATTTTCTTTTTCAAAGTTGTTTTGGCTACTATTTGTCCTTTGAATTTCCATATTTTAGAATCAGCTTGTCATTTTTCTAAATTAGTTGAATCTATAAATCAATTTGAAGATCATGGAATCATTAACATTATTGAAGTTTTAAAATTCCTTCTTTGGGGCTGGGGATGTGGCTCAAGTGGTAGCGCGCTCGCTTGGCATGCGCACGGCGCTGGGTTTGATCCTCAGCACCTCGTACAAATAAAGATGTTGTGTCTGCCGAAAACTAAAAAATAAATATTAAAAAATTCTCTCTCTCTCTCTCTCTCTCTCTCAAAAAAATTTCTTCTTTGTAGATATTAGTGTATGTGGCTTGCACATCTTTTATAAGTTCATCTCCAAGTATGTTGTGTTTCTTTTAACTTATTGGCAAATAATATCTTTAATATTTATTTCTATTTACTTATTGCTAGTAATAGAATACAGTTGATCTGTGCTTTAATGCTATATCCTGCAACCTTGCTAAAGTTGCTTGTAAGTTCTTTTTAAATTTCTTTTTAATAATTTTTATTTTTAATAACTTTTATTTCTTTTTCTTCCTTGTTGTAATGTATAGAACTTTCAAGACAATTACAAGTGGTAAGAAGGGACTTCCTTGTCTTGTCCTGAGAATTTTTTTCAAAATCAGGAATAGATAGTGGATTTGGTAAAATTCTGTTTCTGTACCTACAAATATGAAAATTACTGTTTTTTCTCTTTAATAAGTTAATATAAAGAATTACATTGGTTTATTTTATAATGTAAACCAACTTTATGCTCTTAAGATGAATTCTATTTGGTTATGGTACATTATTATTTTTATATATTATTGGATTAAATTTGCTAAAATTTTGTTTAGACTTTTGGCCTCAATATTCATGGGAAAATATTGATGTTCATTTCTTTTAATATCTTCATCTGGTTGGGGATTAGGTATTGTCAGCCTCAAAAAATCATTTGGAAAGTATTTTTTTTCTCCTCTGTTCTCTGAAAGAGTTTGGGTAAAACTGTTTTTATCTTTTCCTTAACTGTTTGGTAGAATTTATTAATGAAACCATCCAGGCCTGTAATTTTCTCAGTGGGATATTTTTAATTTCAAATTTATTATTTTTAATAATATATGGTATTGTTTTATAGCTCATTTATTTTTTTCTTGAATATGTTTTGGTTATTTATTAACACCAAATGGATTGCAGACCTAAATGTAAAACCTAAATAAAACTGTCTAAAAGTGGAATATTTTCATTTCATCTAAAGTGTCATATATTTTTGGCCTAAAGCTGTTTATGTAAAATGTTCTTATTAACTTTTTCATGTCTGTAGGATCTGCAGGAATGTCACTTCCCTCTGTCTTGATATTCATAATTTGTTTCTCCTCTCCTTTCCTTATTGGTCTTGCTAAGTTTATCCTATCAATTTTACTGTTATTCTCAAAGAATCAGCTTTTGCTTTCAATGATTTTTTTTTTTTTGTTCTGGTTTTTAGCAGTGTTTCTTTAATCTTCACACTTTGGCTCCATTCACTTTTTTTTTCTGGTTTTATTAGGGTGGAAGCTAAAGTTATTATTTTGAGATTTTGTTTTTAAATATAGTTGTGCAATGATACATGTATTCCCTTAATTATTGCTCTAAGAGCATCGAACAAAGTTGCTAGGTTATGGTCTGTTTTCATTTAGATCAAAATACATTCTAATTTCATCTTTGACTAGTGAGTTATTTAGAGTTGTGTTATTTTATTTCCAACCATTTTGAGAATTTCCAGAGATTGTTCTGTTACTGATTTCTAGCTTAATTTCATTGTGGTCCAAGAATATACTTCCTCTGACGCGAATCCTTTTAAATTTATTAAAGTTTTATTTACAGCTCCAAGTATGTTCTGTCTTGGTAAGACTTGAAAAGAATGTATTTTGCCACTGTTGTGTCAAGTACTCTGTAAAAGTGCATTTGCATAGTTGATTGTCAATTTTGTGAAAGTCTTCTATATCTTTCCATATTTTCTGACTGTGTATTTCAAAAGGGTACTGATGTCTCTCAATATACTAATGGGTTTCTCTAACACCCTTTGTTGCCTGGTCACTCCAGAAAATCAACTCTACTTTTTTCACAACAAGTACTCTGGGTTGCTACCAGATTACCCCTCCATGAGGTGGCCTGGAAGTGTAAGGCTGTCGGTCAGAAAATCACAAGGCACAGCTTGTTTGTTTCCTTTTTCTTAGAGTTGATTGTTTCTTATTGTCTTGTGTCCATTTTTGAAATCCACTCTTTCATAAGCCTCATCCTGTTTTCATAGTTATTTTAGGTGCTAGAATAAATCTAGGCCCTTTACTTCGTTTTTGCCAAAAGTGCAATTGCCATGAAGTTATATTTAAATAAATCACCCACAAAAACTATTTAAATACAGACTTTTCTGTATATGGCACTACCCATGGGGTAGGCATCACGAAGCTTGCAATCTAAGTTAAAGCATATACTTAGATGCGATAAACAGGTAGCCTAACACAAGACATTGTGCTAACAGGAAGAAAACAAACAATTTTTAGGCCCCCCCAAGATAATTGCACATTGAATTGAAAATAAACAGGTTTTTAAATATTTATCTCTGTATTCTCTGTTTCTAGTACAGTTCTTTGCACATAGAAGGCCTCAATGAATGTTTGTTAAACAGAGTGACCTTGAATGAAGTCAAATATTTGATCAGAAAAATGTTTGATTCATGGTGGACCCAACTTGAATTTTTTAAAAAAATATTTATATTATTTTTTACTTTTAGTAGTAGATGGACACAATAACTTCATTTATTTATTTATTTATTCATTTTTATGTGGCGCTGAGGATCGAACGCAGTACCTCACATATGCTAGGCAAGCACTCTACTACTGAGCTATCACTCCAGCCTCCACTTGAATTTTGAAGTAAGAAGTTTTAGAACTTATAAATTCGATTGCACATGAACACAAAATATGTTATATATCTTAATAACAAAGTAAGTATCGTTATCGAAATGATAAGGTCACTAAAGCCCCCAAAAGCATATCAATGTCCCTAAATTTTAAAGATATAGAGAATAAAAATATGAAATTTGTTCTTCAAAAGGTTTAAGGAAAGTCTCACCCAATTTCTGATTGATATTTGGTTAAAGTTTTTTGTTTTTGTTTTTAAAGACTGGATAGCATTCAGGAGTAAGAAGCTACTAGTTTTTATTAAAGAATAGCCTTGGCCCCAGTTCAAACCAGAGTATTAATCTGGACATTTATTAATTTACAGACTTTTTCTTGGCACCATGTTCTTTAATCAACCTTTAATAGTCTCTTTCCCACTCTGTGCCTTTGGTCTACCTTTTATTTCTGTGGAGCTTCCCCTACCTATCTTTCTCTGTCCAAATTCTAGCCAACTTCAAGCTTTAGTAAAGTGTTACATCTTCCTTGATACTACCCTGACTTCCCTATGGATGAAATTTCTCCTATTGTTTGTGATTATTTTATGCTATCTACTTAATGGCACCTACAATTTTAATTTGTCTTTTTATTATTTGTGTTCATTTTATTATCCCCTATTTAGGCTGTAAGTTCCTTAAAGGTAGATCAACATCCTCTATATTCACTTGCTCATAGAAATATCAAAAAGTATACCAAATATAAGATGCTTCATAGGTTTGTCAAATTAGTGAATAAGCAAACGAATGCATGATTCAAAGAGCATCTTTCATGTTGACTTTTTATACACAGACTGTGAATTCTGTACTCTTTTTCCAAACAGTAAGGGAAAAAGGACCAGTTAGGAGATGCTTCTTAAATTAATGAATGAGAGGAACTGATGAACGAGAGGTGGAAAAAGCCACAAGCACAACAGAAGACCCAGAAATTTGGGGATTATTTGCTCAAGGAATTCAGAAAGGATTGGCTGAAATTTTGGAAGATGACTTAAGAAACAACTTTTATATTCCTCAGAAATTCAGAACATTTACTAGGGAAAGAATATTTTCGGGAAGCTGTGGGCTGGCTGGCCAACAGTGCACCAAGAAGCAGCATGTGGCTGGGGCAGATGGGAGCATATAAGGGCAGGAATGAGGCAGAGGAGGAACTGTGGGTGTGAGCTGAACAGAACACCATGAATGAAAAAAGAGAAAGTTGGTTGAATTGATATTGAAAAACAAACTGTCTAATGACAGTAGCCTTATGGTGTATATGCATGAAATACAAAGGAAAAACAATCTCCCTGAAAATCAGCCCAGGTAGAAATTCTGAAAGACCATCTCTACTTCCAATTCCTTCAATTCAAACTTTAAAAGTAATGTTGATATCAGCCTTTGAGAATTTCACACTATAAGGTCATAAGTATGAACTCATCTACCACAGCCAGGGTAAAAATGCATAAACACTAGGTAACACAAATCATGCAGCTCTTGCCAAAATAATACAGCACTTATGTTATTTAGCTATTTTCTACAAATTGTGCTTTGTTTTGTACTAATTGGACTTTCTAAGTCAATTAAATGCACAACTAACTCATTATACTTTTTATTTGCCTCTTAACTTTTGTAATGGATGAATAAATATAGTCTTTGGATGTGAAACTAGCCCTGAGAATATGGATTCCTTTGGAACTTCTTCCAAGATGCCTTACCTTTACCTCAGCAGTCCCATAGAGATTGTTAGGGCGGGTGGAACCTCACCTCCTTGTGTGGGCTGCTATTTTCAGTGAAGTATCCACTGAAGTGATGTCTGTGTATTGTATGTGTGAAATCTATATAGAACAAGAAGTAAACATGACTTTTCCCAGCACATAAGTAACACAAAGTCTTCTAACTACTCTTAAATTCTAAGATACACAATTTGCTGTATTTTATATTCATAAAACCTTCTCCTGACTAATCTTCGGGGACAATCTTCAGTAAACAACCAGCAGTATAATATAGGCAATAATACTCTGTAGGTAAAGAATATATCACATTTCTATCTTAACTAACAGAATTGGAGATATTAAATGATTCTGTGAGCATGCATGTATTTCTCACATAGCAGACAAGGATAGGCACCTGCTGACATACATAATGTGTGTATGTAATACATTCCTTTCCATTGTACTACTTTTATAAGCTATTCAAATTCTACCTCCATGGCCTGCCACCCAAATCTTCTGGTAGAAATATTTTTTCACATCTTTCTCCCTCCTACTCCTTTCCCCCCACACACTTATGGTATGTGCAGTTTCGCCAGACCCATATGAAGACAGGGGAACACTGATGGGATTGCTTTTCACAAGTGTGGGAATGAAAATCCTTCCCAATGAAAACATCTGTCTCTGTTCAAGTCATGCCCAGTTATCCCCCAAAAGAAATGTTCTGATTAACTTTTTTTTAAGCCTTAAGATAGCAGTTTGTGTAGCAGATCTAATTAAGAAGTTTATGTAACAGATCTGCAGGGTTTTTTTTTTTTTTTTTCATTCTTCAACTGGGTTCTTTGGGCTCAGTTTGAGTGTTACCAGCTTTCGATATGCAACGGCCAAGTGCTTCCCGGGCTGAGAATTATCAGCTCTTGTGGGATACTATTGCTTCCTTAAAACAATGTGAAGAAGCTATGCAACATGCATTCATTCCGGTAAGGAAAATTTCTTTTTATTTTCATAGGGATTCTTTGATGTTTTTCTCTTTTATTCCCCTTATTTTATCTGTAGAGAAACACACATATTCTATACATTTAAAGATGCTGTGGTTCTTGGAGTTCTTGTTTAGGATAAATATATGTATGTTTTTGTTTATTCTATGTGGAATCTGAATTCTTAGTGACAAAACTGATGAGTGGAAAAGAATTAATAGTAGTCCAAACGCATTCATCCTACTAAAGATAGTGGTTTCTAATAGTAACATATAATAAAGAATGAGCATGGTATTGCCATTCTCATATTATTTAAAAAATAACCTGCAACATATATTTCCTGGTTGGTTCCTCCAAAACTACTTGGGATTGTTTGATATATAGATCTAGAGGTGATGGATTAGCTTTAAATTTTTTGCTTTCTGCCAATTTGAGTAAAATTTACCTAAAGCATTTCTTGAAAAGTTTGTGTATTTACCAAAGTAGTGCTACAACAGAGATTTGTAAACATTCTGATAGACTGTGTAGACATATAAAGTGAATTATTAAGTGAATCTGTATTATGTTTCATATTGTAGAACTGATGTTTGGTCTTGTAATTTATCCAACTAGAAGGACCAGGATAGCTACATTTGGTAGGCTGAGCTGAGGTAAATAGGACTTGGAAGAAGAGTATTAAAATATTTGACTCTTTTAATTTAATCTATTTTGACTGATTGAGGTAACCAATTAGGAATGAGAGAACAGCCTTAAAAACTAATGACTGCTAAAAATTATTCTGAACCTCTTCAAGAAAAGCATTATTTCTGACATAGAAAATCAAGGGATATGTTTCTGTCAACAGTTGGAATGCATAAATCTTCTTTAAAGTTCAAGTTATTTCAAGTGTCTCAAATTAGAAGTCATCATATTTTTCTCTGCAACTTGGAAATCACCTAAATGTTTCAAAGACTACTATATTTAAAGTTCTTCCAACAGAACCACTATGTTCTAATCAGATCTCCAAATTGATCTTGACTATTAAAAGCATAAAACATAATTTTTCAGGAGTCTAAAAAACCAATGGTTGGAAGCCCTCTAAATTATGTTGTTATAATAATTCTGTTTTGAGTTGGAAGTGAATATGTATAGTTCCTGTCTCCTGTCTTTATCAAATTCCTATTTCTTTGTTTTATCAAGAAAAGTATGATACTCTGTGTGAAGCACAAGCATCTGCTCCTTCCTGAGCCTTCTCTGGACAGGCTTAATTACTTTCTCCCTTCTTGGTTCCTTGTATGCACCTCTGACTTATTATCTATTTTTTTTTCAGTGTTTTCCTCTCTGTCTTATCCAATTACTTATAACTTCTTGGACAGAGGTGAAAAGGAAAGCTGTAGAAAGGAACTAACTTTATTTAGTTTTTTCTTACTTCCCATCTTGAACTCTTTGATTATAGAAGTTCTTCTATTCCCAGAGCCTGACACACACACACAAAAGAGACCTTGGTGAGCATGGGGAGAATGCCTGAATCAATTTAGTGTCCAATTCCAGCATTTCCAGTTAAGTCATGGTATTTTCCATTGCCAGTTTTGCTTTTACTGACCTCATAAAATTATTTCTATTTAAATCCATATAGAAAAAAACACTATGCAATGGGCTTGTATTGTGGGCAGTGATCTGTTAATACATGGGATAGACCCTCATGAGAACAGATAACCTAAGAGTCAATTCTCCTAGTCCACAGGCTATTCCTTTTTCCATTCTAGTACCTGTTCCCAGTTCCCCTACTGTATTCATACACATAAGCATACCCAAGGCATAGGTATCATTACGGTTTGAACACTCTAAATGTTTTTTCAGAAGATATTGGAAGTTTTGTAATGTCTCAAAACTTCTCTAATTATCTTCCATATCTTCATTATATATATATATATATATATATATATATATATATANTATATATATATATATATATATATATATATATATATATATATATATATATATAATTTTATGAAGACTTCTTAAATAAAATCTAGCCATTAGTAAAATATGATCAGTTGAAGATAATAATTAAGCCTCAATTTATTTTTGAGAGCATATATAATTTAGATTTCAGAGAAAAAGATTATATTCCCTACTTTATGCAGTTGTGACACAATGTTACATATTTCAAACACTCACACACATACATATATATGACATTTGTACTGAATGTCATCCATTGTTTATGCTATCTTAGTAAATCCTACTGTGCTGATTCTATAATGTTAAAGAAATGACATTCTATATAGCTCAGTTAATGAAAATGAGTAATGATATAGTTGATCTTAGGAAATCTGACCTGAAAAGTACCTGTTCTTCTATGCATTCATGTGAGTGTGGATTCCTATTACATCATTTGAAACCTGAACCACCTAAGTGGTCTGGACATCTCTCTCACATACAGTAAGCTGTAGAGCACAAATGGCTCTTCAGTCAGTGTGGCTCTGTGCATTAATAAAAAGCCTGACACAAGATCCACAGGCATGATATAATAATACAGACTAAAAGTCGAATTATACAATAAACTTAAAGTGTATGGACACCTGGCTAATGCTGTCCTAAATAGTCTGAAGAGAAGAAAGAAACCAAAATAGGAAATCCTTCAAATTTTTGAGGTTTGATCTCACAAAACAGAGCATGCCATATGCTGATGAGATGGGAATTAAAACTAAAGTGCCAAGCAGATTTATCTGCTGGACCCAAGAACAGATTTTCCCCTATATTTTAGCCTAAAGTGTTGATTGCTGTAAGCTCCTAAATGTTTATTGAAATCATGATTTACACAAAGCTCTCTCCTAAAGTCCTATAAATTGGTTCCATCATTGTAGAGAGTATCTTTGTAGATAATCAGTATCTTTGGGTATCAGGCAAATCAAGGGCTTTGGTATTTCACAACTGATTAGATGGTCTTGTAAAAACAGTCCCTTAATTACTGGTTCTTTTCACAAAGACTTATCTGTGTTTTCATTCATTTATTAGTTCATCCAATTCATTCATATTTTATGGAATCCCCTGCTGTTTGCCAGCCTAGGCCCAAGATAAATTGTACACCCACTACTAACTACTATGTGGCACCATCACTTGGTAAGTAGGCTGTATTGCCCCTTGACCAATGGTGCCGCACTCTTACTGCAATATACAAACTTTGTTTTCCTTATGTTGTTGCTAGACTCTGGCTTCTGTCAATCAAAGAATAGTTGTGATAATATTCATTCACCCATCTCAAAAAAAAAAATCTATTTGGCTCTAGTGTGAACGTCTTGCAGCTTGCTGATCACTGAGAGAAATAACAACAATAATATAAATCAGGAGGATCCCTGATTGATTTTTGTCCCTAAGAATTTTCAAATGAACACACAAATCACTCTACTATCAGATATAAAATATACTAAGTTCCCTTGAATTATCACAAGAACTTGTTTCATGGAAGGGTATCTCATCTGGGTTTTGAAGGTTAACTAGAATTTTGACTGGCAGTGATGATGGAGAAAGTGGACTCTTCAAGTGGAGTAAAAATGTAGTCCATTTTCCATTTGTTCATCCATTCAACCAATCTTTAGTAAATACTTTCTAAGTGCCAGAAACTATAATATGCCTGGACATACAACAAGAAGTAGAAGTTCAGACTGTGTCCTGGCACATTTACATTCTAGTGGGAAAGCCAGACATTAAATAAGCAGTTACATATATCTCTATCTCAGACTTTACTATCTTATGTGAGTTGCTTATTATATTCCTCACCATTGTTCAATATTGCACATATACATTCACAGATGCATATTTGTTATAAGAATAATATAGCAACAGTAGGTATTTTTCAAAACCATTATAAACAAAAGATTCTTTTCAAACTATTTTATTGTCTTAAAATACAAGTTCAGATGGGTGTGGTAGTGCATGCCTGTGATCCCAGCAGCTTGGAAGGCTGAGGCAGGAGGATCAAAAGTTCAAGGCCAGCCTGAACAACTGAGAGGCCCTAATAAACTATCAAGACCCAGTCTCTAAATAAAGAAAAAGGGGGTGGGCTGGAGATGTGGCTCAATGGTGAAACACCCCTGGGGTCAATCCTTGGTAACAAAGCAAACAAACAAACAAAAAAAAAATCTGTTTTCCAGCAAACAATTGGAACATTCTGTGTGCACTACACCGGGCAGATAGCAGGATATAAAAATTCTAATGTATGTTCTAATGTATTTTACATATATTGTCTCAATTTTGTCAACAATTCTCTGATGTATGTACTATCATCTCCATTTTACAAACAAATTTCAAAGAGGAAAATTTTCTCCTTTAGTTACATAGCTAATAAATGGCCTTGAACTTAGTATCAAATCCAAACCAAATTCTCTTTTCTTATCCAGCTCGCTACAATAAAAAGATAACTATTGAAGCCAACATTTGTAGCCTAGTACAATAGGAGTAGCAATTAAGGGATGCAAAAAAAAAATCATAGTAAGGGCAGCAAGGAGATCCATCTGCCTTCAATAGGGTGGAAGGATGATCCAGGAA
>NW_026000174.1:4822580-4870770 GCF_001458135.2 Marmota marmota marmota
GTGCCAGAGATTGAACTCAGGAGGCTCAGGGGCTTTTGACCACTGAGTCACATCCTCAGCCTTATTTTGTATTTTATTTAAAGACACGGTGTCACTGAGTTGCTTAGCACCTCACTTTTGCACTTTTGCTGAGGCTGGCTTTGAATTTGTAATCCTCCTTCCTCAGCCTCCCAAGCCGCTGGGATTACAGGTGTACCCCATTAGAACTGGCCTGGAAGAAAATCTTGAATTGGAGAAAACTATGACTTTCAGAAAATTGACAGCATTACCCTGCTGCACATAGCTTGACCCACAGCTTGACAACTGTAGTGCCAAGAACTGAGGATGAATGCACAGAAAGAAAGAAAGGCATTTTGAAAGAGAAAAGGGCAGGAGAAACCACATGGCTTGGAAGGAAAACCGAGTAAAATAAGCCTGAAAAGAAGTAAGAAGTCTGGACTATGACTTCCTGGGTCCTTAAAAACTTTTTTTCTTAGTTTCAGTCCCTTAAGTGGCCTACCCTGATATGCTTCCTATCTTTTTAGTCTACATAATAAATTTCAAATATTTTTTAAGCTAGTACAAGTGGCTTAAAGTTCCTGCAACCAGGATGTACGCATCCTGCTGATGACGAGTGGCACAGTGATAAGATACAGACCCCCAAGAAAGGACAGAACAGAGCTACAGAGACAACATGCCAATCAGCCGAGAGCACTGGGATTCTGTTGTGGGGTTCCATCCTTCAAAACTTAACTCACATCCCCTTCTGCAAAACTCCCCTCATGCCTGGCAACTACATGATAAACCTCCCTCATTACTTCCACCCTGGTTATCACCCATTCATGAAAAATGAGTAAATGATCTGTTTATAAACTATATCGATCTTAATCCTTTCAGTGTCCATACAAAAGGCCTATTATCATTATCTCCATTTTAGGGGATCAGTGAGAATCAGGTACCTTGTTTGAAATCACACAGCCGATAAGACCTACATAGAATCCTGGCATTCTAACCCTCCTCCTACTTGCCTTTCTCCCTCATACCTACCATGCTCCCTTGCCCCTATTTCTCCTGGGGAGTTATTCTGCTTTGTATTATAAGCATTTGGCAGGCTTCTCTCATTTCCACGGAACACTGTAAACTCCTTACAGGGCAGGATCATGTGCTCTTTCTATTTTCTGCAGTGCCAGGTACAGTGACTCAAACATGTTTGATAAATGAACCTGTATGAACTTAAGAATGAGAGAACTTGGGCAGTAATGAGATGATAATGAGAGAAATAATCCTTCTTGTCTCAAATACCTCCTTAAGATTCTTCTCCCCAGCTCCACCCTTACTTTCACCAACTCTGCTTTTGGTTCCTGGATGTCTGCTTTGAACCATCGAAACTTAGGTCAGCCCTAAATAGATTTGTTCAGTGATGACTGTGGGTCCCAGTTCATGGTGTTCCAAGTGTGTTTTGTCCTTTCCGGATTCTAAATATTACTTGACTCATCATCCTCAGTCATGTTGGATTCATTTCTCTATTTCATTCCCCTTAACCTCACTTTGCATTTCTGTCTAGTACCATCCCAAATTTTAGCCTATTTCCTTCTGAAGAATATGAACAAGGCTATTAATGGAATTCCTATTAGTGAAGAAATAAAGATGAAACTTAATCTATGGAGACGTTCAATTTAAGGGGGGGAAAACACTACCCTAGAAGTGACCTGGATAATTCCAACAACCTGAGACTGCACATATACCTGGAGCTGGCTGGTAAAAAGGAATAGAACTATCACTTTTTTTTTTTTAATTTTTTATTGTTGGCTGTTCAAAACATTACATAGTTCTTGATATATCATATTTCACACTTTGATTCAAGTGGGTTATGAGCTCCCATTTTTACCCCATATACAGATTGCAGAGAGCCTGCTATTTTTTCTCCCTTTTAGAGTTTGCATTTTCATAGACTGCTGGTCTCATACACATCTGGAGTTTACAATAAACTAACACCAAGTGCAGGATGCTTTCCTTGTATCCCGGGATTGTATATTATGTAATGTTTTTGTTTGTTCATCAAAATGGAGTATTAGAACAGATATATTTTTGTTACAATAGAGGAATATCCATGTTCCACCATTCCTACCCTCTCACCTGCCCTAGAAATTGCAAAAATAGGATTCCCAAACTTATTTTCTGCAGAATTGGGAAATAATTGTTCAGAGTTAATAGTGGTCTTCCTCCAAAAATCATACACACATTAAACTCTCAAAACTTTTATTGAGTTATTACTAAATATAGCATACTCTTTAGCTTCATTTAGATATTTTTAATTGGCATGAAGATACTTAAGAACAATAGGATTTCTAATTTTTATCTTGTGTAGAGACCAAAAAATGTGCTATACATGTGTTTGCTATTGCCTCTCTTAGTGCTGAAATCTACCACTAACACTATTACCTATCTTCCCTATATTTATCTTTCTTGTTATAATTTTCAAAGCAGAATATATGTGATTATTTCTCATTATAATTTTGCCAGACAGGCAGGACAGGTTTTCCAATATTCTTTATAGTATATGTGTGAAAAGTTCAAGTTCAGAAAGTGATCAGGATCCGTAAACAAGACAAGCTAGTAAGAGAGAATCTCAAGTCTTATATACCTTGTGCTCTGAGTGAGAGTTTCTGCTAAAAGAAGAGGAGTCTGATCCTTGCTCTACCTTGTTAGCTTACCCAAGTTACTCAAATTCTCTGAGCCTCAATTTCATCCTACAAAAAAACTAAATACTATAAAAATGTTCCTAGAGTTGTTTACAGTTTAGTAAGATGTCAGTTAAATCCCCAATATAGTAACAAGTAGTAGTGGTGGTGGTGATTGTTATTATAATTGTTATTAAATTTGTTAATTTTTAAATATTAACTCAAAAGTATACTTTTATAAATTTCATCATGTGTTTGTATACGATCCCATGTGCTTCTCAAAGCAGCACATGAAATAAATATTTATAATCTTCATTTTTATGTATAAATAAAAATTTTCAGAGAGAATAAATAAAGTAAGATCATCATAGAAGTAATAATCAGTGTGAAATTGTGGTCAGATTATTAAAAATATTTTAAATATTGTTGTCTTTTTATGACATTTGAAATTAAATTAGTATTAAAATCATGAAGTATGTAATCTATTTTTAGTTGGGTATAACCTTAGAGGTAATATATAGAGTTAAATGGCCTGAACAGATTCTACAAGGCTATAGTATTTCCTGGAAGCTTCTTCTGCTGACTTTAAGTGCAGGGCTAGGAGCTCCTCATCCTATAAAAAGCATATGATTCAAGAATTCTTATCAATTTAGTGTGGACAAGGAGGATTCATGAAATGTATATTTGCAAATATTGAATTCATAAAGAAATTACCTCCTTTTCAGTTGCTTGGAAAAAAAATTCGTGGTGACACAAAAGAAGGTTCCAGTGTGCATATGAAGTTGCAATTCCAGTGGACAAAGTAGGTGAGAGTACAGAGGGACCTCAGCCTGGGAATCCTTATTGCCCCCAATTTGTGACAGAGAACCTGTGAACCAGAGAACAACCTCCTGTCTGCCTTCTTTCTCTGTTCATTTCCTTTGCTGTTCCCCTGTCTCTCCTCTACCCACAGGAACAAACACTGTTCCTTCAACTTTACCCTGAAACACATTGGTGGAGCACTATGTCAGGGATGGTGGAAGCTAAATGAAACCAGCAGGACCTTGCTTTACAAACTGACAATAAGAAACCATCATAAAACAGAGAAACCAAAAGTTATATACTCAATGCCACTCTGGGTAACTAAGACAGCTGTGGGGCCAGGAACTGGTTGGCATTTTAGACCCAGAGATTTGTAGGCTCTTGGCTTGTAGAACAAAGAGGTTATTGCTATTTGATGACAATATACAAGCACATCTGCAGACTGTGTTTTCAGCACCAGAAAATGCCAACAATATTTAGCAAACCTTTGTTTTTCTAGTCACCTCTCCTGTTTATCTGTTCTTTCTCCATGGTTTCCCTTCTTGAAAATGATTCCAAATAGAACATTAATTTTGAATAAAAAATGGAGTTGGGGTGATAGTGAGACTGTTAGACATCAGAATTTTAAATAAGTAGAACTAAAATGTACTATACCCTGTTCTTCTTTCAACCCAGCCTAAAGTGTCATCTTTCACAAGCAAGTCTTAGAACATTTTATAGATCCATCATAGATAAATAGACCTATTATCAATCAATAATGATTACACAATAAACAAACTCATAATTCTTCTTGGTGTCTTTTAACATTTCCTCTCATGCAAAAAAAAATGTATTCCTGACATGAAATATTTTTGGTGTTCTCTGTGACTTCACCAATGTTTCAATCTTCAGAATATGACTTAGCATCAAATTATGGTTAGTAGGAGGAAAAATGAAGGCAGGGAGAATTTTTCTTTTCTGGAGTTAAGGCTTACAAAATGTGGAGAAAAACAAGGATGTAAGAGCTTGTTGATAATTCTATGTTTCATGTTAAATCTTTTTGACTCTCTAATATAGAAGAGAAGTGCTGATTATATGGTCATGAGGCCAGAAAGTTAACTGGCTAATAAGGAAAAATGTAGACTATGAACATAAAGCAAGAGGATCATAAATGGATTTTTGAGCTGCTTCATCTAAAGCATGCGAGACCCCATCATTCAGCTAATTCATTAGAAACCAATTTATGCCATAATCCTCATCTAATTTAATTTTTGTCTTTTATTTCCTCGTGTCTGTCTTGCCATCATATCTTCTAAATTTCTCTGTCTGGATGATAAAAGCAAGAAAGTTATTTCCCTGAAAGAAGAGTTGTATGGCATGCCTGCCTTCTTTTTCTCCAATATTTCCCAGCAGGGTAAAATTTACAATGAGTAAAATCAAATATTTGATGAGACATGAACTTTTAGAGGTTATCCACTTCACTCTTCATTTCTCAAATGTAGAAGTAAATTGGTGTGTGTGTGTGTGGTGGGGGGGTATCATTAAATTACCATTATACCTTGGGTTACTGAACTGATGGATCTATAGTCTTGTCAGTCTTGCCATCTTTTTACTAAGGATACAATTTCATGAGTGAGTGTAGTTACTTGCAGGAGATTGGTGCCTGATTTGTAATAGCCATGAAGGAACTTACCTGGGATGTCAGGTAGATTCCATTACAACTAACTTAAAATATTATTTTCATATCATAATACATGGTTATAGAATATAATATAAAAGTTGCATTCATTTTTAAGATAAACATGAGACTTCAAATAAATGTCCAGTTTGTAGTGGGTCTTTGGGGATATACCTTCACATTCATCTGGTATTTTTTAAAAATGCTATAGTTGGCATTTTAATTTTTTTGTGATTTTGAGTCCTTAGCTTTTCCGTAAATTCCATGGTTCCTCTCATCTATCCATCCTCTTGAACCAGGGAATAGTAACTCAGGGCAGATAACACTGCCAGCATCTGCCTTCTTTGTTCCACACAGTCTTGTGATAAGATAAGAATATGGATTTGGAACCAAGATGAGTGAACTTCAATTCCACTAATCATTAGTCTAATGATCTTAGGCAAGTTGTGTTAACAGTTCCAAGCCTCATTTTTCTCATCTATAAAATGAGCTTATTTGAAGTTTATGATTCATAGGATTGTAGTGAGGAATAAAAGTTACTAGGAATAAAGTACCTCTATTTGGTTAGTTTTTCCTTAACTTACATTTTATAGTTTAGAATTTCATGTCTGTGGTGCTTGACAAGGTCCAGAGACCCCACATGGACACCACCCAACAGTGTAGTAAAGAACTAGTCACCAAAAGGAAGCATGTATTGCCTCTGTCTTCCCATTTCAGTAATTCTCAAATCTCAAGGCTTACTCATGTATCTTCTCTGTTATTGCTGTGCTTCTAGTTCCGTGGGTCTAAAAATCAACTAACAGTCACCTTTGGTGTGCATTTCATTTGCCAAGCACTGTTAGAATATAGGTAGGGGTATCTGGTAAGGAAATGAAGTGAGACAAGGGCCCTACTCTCAAAAATATTACAGTTTCATCAAGGAGATGTAAATATAACACATAGACTGATTAGCCATTAGCATCATGTTCATTAGGAATGTCAGGGATTGGTGCTTTTACAGAACTTATTTAATAGGTATAATTCAGTGTGAGCTGAAATGAGGTCTCGGGTGTGTGTGGAATGCATAGCTTGAGTCCTAGATTGATGAGTAGGACAAATTTATGGGGAGCTAAGACATTAGATTGCCCTAGTGGGATAAATACTTTGGTCTAGGTTGAAAAGTGTGGGAATTACAACTGATTCAAGTTGGAAAAAAGGAAGAAATAATAGCAAAGACATTGTTGTAGGCACCAACAGGTGTGTGTTGAGAATAGTAAACTCCTGGCCCAATGGAAGAAAAGAAGAAGAGGAAAGTAAGCCAAACACTAATCATTTACAGATCATTCATTATATGAAAGGACCTGATTCACATATTACTGAAGAAACAGAAACCTACCTTAGCCTAAAGAACCAAGTTATTGATAGCTTGCTCAGAATAGTGGTACCTAAATCTGGACAATACAACTGCTAAGAGTATAGCTGTTGGTAGCTTAGCGACAGGGAACAGACGGTAACCACATGGATCTTTCCAGGAATAGCACCACATGGAGTGAATCAGTGAATTAAGTAGATATGTTTATGTGGCATGGGACACATTGACTAACCACATCTGAGATTTGAAATAATGGCTCCATTTTTCATGGGATCTTCAGAGAGTATTTGCATAAAGAAAGTAGTTAGATTTGTAAGAGCTCAGTGTGAATCAGTGGGATTTGAATTATCATGGCTTAACGGTGAAAAAGAGAGAGTTTAAGATTTAAAAGCCCTGGAATTGAAAACCCAGATTCTCTTCCCTCTAGATGTCTCACTTTGGTAAATTCACTGAATCTCTGAGCCTCTGTTTATCTATGGACAAAGGAAATCATACCAATCTCTCTAGGGTTATGTAAGGAATAAAAAATAAAATTAAAGTAAAAAATTATTTACCTAGCACACAGTGAGTATTTAGTCAATTTTAGTTTCCTTTCCTCTTCCTGTAGAAATTAAATGATCAAATGTGTATGAACACCATTTAAAAATTGTAAAGCATAATACTGATGCTTAAAATAATTATCAATTTGGGTTTCAAGATTGATCTGCAGACCTGGTTTTGATGAGTTGTTTATTTTAGCTGTATATACTAAGGGCAAGGAAAAACATGACAAGGGTGCAAGATGGAAGTCTAAAGAGTCTTCAAAAGTAACAGTTCAAGCAATTTCAATCTCTTGATCCAAGTGGGACTGATTCTAGAGAAAACTTAGAAAGAACACTGGTTTTTGCTTTTTGGTTCTTTCTTTCTTTCTTTCTTTCTTTCTTTCTTTCTTTCTTTCTTTCTTTCTTTCTTTCTTTCTTTCTTTCTTTCTTCTTTCTTTCTTTCTCTCATCCTCCAGGATGTCCTGTTTTGTTTTGTTTTGGTTTGCCTTTTTCTTTCTTTTTTTTTGCATTTTAATTGATTTTTTAAAAGATAAATGATAGCGGAATGCATTACAATTCTTATTACATATATACAGCACAAGTTTTCATATCTCTGGTTGTATATAAAGTATGTTGACACCGATTCGTGTCTTCATACATGTACTTTGTATAATGATGTCTATCACATTCCACCATCCTTGCTAACCCCCTGCCCCCTCCCTTCCCCTCCCACCCCTCTGCCCTATCTAGAGTTCATCTATTCCTCCCATGCTCCCCCTCCCTACCCCACTACTAATCAGCCTCCTTATATCAGAGAAAACATTCAGCATTTGTTTTTTGGGGGGATTGGCATCTTCACTTAGCATTAGCTTCTCCAACGCCATTCATTGTTTTGCTTTTTTCTGAACTGGGTAAAAAGAGATGACCAACTCAGCCTAAGGTCTTTAAGATGTCATGCGTTTCCTGCAAAATATTAGAATATGTCATATCCTAGAGGAGGATCAAATAGTGATAGGAACACTTTATTTCACATTGGTTGAATATTAATGGTGGGTTTTCAGGGATCAGGGAGAGAATCTGGATACTTAGGAAATTGTAATGGGTACAAGAAGTATATGTTGTGCAGTGTGTTAAAGATATGCACTTTGCAGCCAGACAGGTGTGTGTCATTCTTGGCCTGTTATTACCAGCTAAACTTTAGGAAAGTTACTGAACATTAATTTTCATATCTGTATAGTAAGGATAGTATTGATTTCACTATTATGAGAGTTTGGGCAAGCAGAGTTGAGTTGAGCTCAAGAAAAACACAAATCTGCTTGTCTTTCTTGCTATTTTCTGAGCTAGGCTGGCTATAAGGTAAGTAGGGAACAATTGGTGCATTTTATAAGCACTAGATAGAGTGACCAGGATTTTAGCTTCCTCCCAAGTTGTTCCCTTGCGACATCTGCCATAGCCTTTAACTTGGATTACTCCTGCCTTGCTTCACTCCTCATGCCACTCACTGCTGTCGCCTCAGGGTCCTCACTTGTTGGGTGCTCTGTCACTTGCAGATTAAGGGCAAATGACAACTCACAACCATTTGGTGATACTAGTAGTGATGACTTCTAGCTAGGCTGAAGTGTGCCTACCTACTTAGTCTTGTGGATTGGGAACATGAAAAGAAGAAATTTAAAGAAGCAAAATATAAACATGGGAATACATAAAATAATCTTATATTCATAGAGCTCTCTTTTACTTCACCTGTGTTATTTTTCCACCTAACTTCTTGAGAAATAGGTTAACTGGAAAATAGCATTGTCCCATTTTTTTAAATGGGGGTTTGCAAGAGATTAAGGGACCTAGAAACCCTGTGAGGATTAGGGAATTGAATCTGAATCAGTACGGTGAGAAATTTCTCTTTAGGCTGTGAAAGAGAAACTCCCTTAACTTTCCAGGCAAAAAATATTGAGGTTACCATCATGAGCTCCTGGGCTAGAAAGTCAGGGATTTGGAAATTGTGGTACCTCCTATATTTGTTACCTTAGGCATATGACTTAGTCATTTTGGGCTTTCTTCCCCTCTTCTCTCCTTCCTTCCACCCTCTGTCTCTCCCTCTCCTTCTCTCCTTCCTTCCCTTTTTTTTTGCCATTCTTCTCTTAGTTCCTGTCTTTTAATGTTAATAAAATGGTTTTTTTTTAACATTGTGAGAATAAATGCATATTTGTTCTTCCCATATTTGTTTTTCACTCTCTCTCACACAACCACCAATATGTGTTTAATCAGTCATTTGCCAAACAATTTCTCCAAGGGAACTCCTTAATCACCCAGCACATGCCTGTGTCTTTAGACATTTCCTAGATGTACCTGTTGTAGGCCTGTCCACACCACGCACTGGGGCATCAGTAACTGCGGTAAGGAGAAAGGAGGAGGGTTCCTGGACCAACCAAGATCGCAGTGCACGGAACAAATTTGGCTTTGAGCTAGTTTAAAAAAAATTACATCCAAAGAGATCTGGGAGATCTGATAAAGTCTGATTTCATCCCAAGAGGCAATAGAATAGGAATCTGGAGTCAAACTATTTGGGTTTGCAGACTTTTGGAAAGTTTTTTAAACTCTGTTTCCTCACCTGAAGGTTAAGAAAAATAGTTCTTATCTCATCAGGTTGTATGAGGATTAAGTAATTTAATTTAAATAAGGTAAATGTACATAAGAGCATATGGTTATAATTGTCCATCCCAGTATTAATGTTCCTGGGGAATCTAGATATGGCTGGGCTATGGCACCACAGGTTTCAGGTAGTGGTAATTGTGGTTTCTTGGTAAATACTTCAAATAGGAGTAAGATTATGTTAGTCATCTTTTTTTCCCCCTGTGACCAAAATACCTGATGTGAGAAAGTTAAAGAAGAAAAGATTTGTTTTGACTTATAGAGATTTCAGTTCATGATCTTCTGGCTCCATTGTTTTGGGCCTGAGATGAGGCAGAACATCATGGCAGATGGACATGGCAAAGGAAAGCTGCACAATTCATGGTGGCCTAAAGCAAAGAGAGAGGAAGGGGCTGGGAATAAGAAATACCTTTACAGGACATAGGACATTCCCCCAGTGACCTAATTCCTCCAACTAGGTCCTATTTCCTATCTAATGTCATCAAATTATTAATTTATCCATGGGTTCATCCAATGATGAAGTCAGAGCCTTCATGAACCAATCAGTCCCCCTAAAGCTCCAACATCACTGCATTGGGGACCTAGCTTTCAACACATGAGACTTTGTAGAACACTTGACATCTGAACCATAACAAGGATTCTGCTAATATCAAGGGATGTGGGGCTCTAGTTCAACAGACTGTAGGAAGGAGGAGATTGAAGAGGATGCTTTGTTCTGTCAGAAAACAAGAGCACAATTCAAGGAATGGAGGAAAGTCCTTTCTCCTAACCATGCCACATTTTTGTTTCCAAAATAGATCAGCATGATGGAGGGTTAGTGATAAAAGCTAACAAAACACAGTTATCTTGGATTCTACCCTGACATATCCAATTCAGTGCTTAATATTTAGGTCTTTTTCAGACCTGATAGAGTATATAACTCTCAATATTCTACTTCCTTGACCAAAATCAGGAAATAGTCTGCTGGAGGGGTCATCCTGTTGTCTACCATATGTATGTTTGAACTGTGAAACTGAAAGTGTTTGTGTGCTGTCTTGTAGTAGCTGCACTAAACCAGATGACTTACCTGAGGTTCTAGGATCTCCAGTGCTTGCTGGGGGGCGAGGGTCGCACTCTCCCGCCCCCCGCCCCCGCCCCTGCCCACACATACATACAGAGAATGGAAGAGCAGGGGAGCAGGGAGAGAGAGAGGCAGACAGAGGCAAAGGACTCATTTTAAAACTTTTGGTGCCTTCCATTTCGTTTCTAATCATCATGCCATGACAAATACAAAAGTCATTTATAAGAATTAGAAAAAAGTCTTGCCCATTCAGGAGTCTTACACTGTAAGGATGAAAAGGTAAGTTAGGGTACCAGCTCCAAAAGCTGTTATTCTTGATATTTTTCCTCGTACTTCATTTTATCTACTGAAACCACCTGCCTTCTACTTGCTTGTCAGCTGAAATCCCTGCACAATTCCTAGTCTTATAAACCTTACTAGTCACTAGTGATTGTTGTATCTAGTTTACTTGATGAACTAGTGGGTTTCTCTCCTTTTCTATTTTGCTTATCAATAAAGTTTAGGCACAGGCCAGGGATTTGTCTCTTGACCTGCCCACTGGTTAGTCTGCGCTCCGAGGCATAAACTTCCCAGAAAGTGGCCCTTGGCTGCCCGGATGCTATACTTCCCTACCAATACCTTCCTTGAGGAGACATCTTCACTGTTCTTGGCTTGGTGACCTAAGCTGACTTATGTTAGAGGCATTTCCCTGTTCTGGGACTTGGCAAATACCAAGGAGCAGCCATATCAATGGTCAGCATCAATGAATTCTTTCTAAAGTGTACATTCATTATATCATATTTTATTGGATTATCTTGATGACAAGCCACAGAAGTTTATCTTTTTCTAGCATAAACCAAGTTGCTGATGTAATATAGGAATGTTTAGTATCCCATGAAATTCAAGGACAGAAAGGTAGCTGGAATTCATGAATAACTTTATCTCATAATTTAAATTTCATCAGCATTCTCAACACTTGCTTTTGGCTTCTCTGTGATTAGCTTTATTCTTCTTGCTTTCTGTAAACTGGCTTTCTTCACATGGAAGAGAATGTAACATAAAAGGAAAACCACTTGCATCTTATTGTCTGGGTCACCCAAGAAAGATTGCTTTTCTTAATCCTTTATAGTTTCAAAAGTGCCTGCCTAGATTTACATAAAGACAAGCCTTGAAGTTTCTGATTAAAAGGAGATCTTGTTTTCATTAGATTTGTTATGAGTCTCTTTCCAGTGAAATGAAACAAGCACCTTGAAGAGGGAGGCTGAAATCTGCTGAATCACTAGTTTGATTTAAGGGTTCAATTAAAGATGATATCCACCATGAAGAAAGAGGGCATATGTGCCAGAGGAGAATTTAGTGTTAAGAAAAAGCTTGGAAGGAACCATCAAAGTAACCAGGAAATTGGGTTTTAAGACTCAGAAACCAAACTAGATCAAACTAGGCACGATAGCTTATAATTGCAGAAGTGAACAAAGAAACAAAATCCAAGCTGAACCAAGGGAAGATCTGACATTACCAATTGTGAGAAAAATGCACTCATGGTACACATTTGGAATTCTGCTATATTTTGTATTGCTACCACTTTGGATCTTAATTTTCCGCTGATAGATGTGTTACTGAGTACCTAAAATATTCTAAGGAACTTCTATAGAATCAATCTGGAAGTGTGGGAGAGTCCTGCAGCACACCAAAGGGAGAATTTCCAGAGACGTTGGTATAGCTCTGCAGTGGTGTAGCACATTTTTCCATTTCTCATAAGAGCCCACCACTGTGTCTTTTTGGCACTCCTACCAGGGATTGCCTATGTCAGGTGTGTATGATGTATGTATATGTTCATACAACCAATGCATCCTACTGGTTCATGCATTTGTATTGACTTTTAGAAGTGCAAGTATTAATTGTGACTTCTGGATATTTTTAAAAGTGAGAAGGGGCAAATAGTTTTCATATAACCTAGATCTTATGCTTCAAGATTCATGGAGTCTACATCCTTCAGTTATGAAATTATTATTTTATAAAAGCTGATTTTTGTTAAGTAATGGTGGTGAAATAAAGTAAAAATAAGTATTGGATATTGGAAAAGTAGAGTCTTGGTAATATAAGAGATTCTTGGGTTATTTCAGACATGTTCTACAAAATTTGCAAATATATGCTACCTTTCTTTGTACCCTCATCTATACTTTATAGCTATATTTAGTCAGCAATTCCTAAGTACTTATTAAAATTTTTCTGTGTATATAAGTACTATGGAGAATTCTGGGGAAGTATATGATCCTTGTCCATTTTTAAACATATAGTCTTAGTGGAAAGAACCAATTTACATAAAGGAAATGGCAAATAGCATAAATATAGCAACATTTTTAAAGGCATTGCATATGAAATACAATATGGACATAAATTTTAAGTCTGAAATTTATTACTTTAATTCATTAATATAATCTGTAAGAAGAAAAACAAAAGATAGGCTAAAATCCCCAAATCAAATTAATACATATTTATTGATCAAAGTTATGTGAGGTAATAGGGGGAAATATGTAGCAATTTGGAAAGTTTTCAATTTAATCAAAGATATAAGACACAATTACTTCCATGAGTCACAGGAACCAAGTAGAAAATAGAGAGACCATCACAGCTAGAAACTTAAAATTGTAAAAACACATACTAAGGCTTCATAAGAGTGCTTTTAAAATCTAACTGCAGTACCCTGAGGCCTCTGTTGCCTTCAGGATAGTCTTTGATTTGGGTCTTCTATGATACTCTAGCATAAGGATCTTATATCATTTATGATACAGCCAACAAGATGCTGAGATCATGGAGCAGCTTAATATGGAGCAAAAGTGGATTTTGATACCAGAAAGGCCAATATTAAAATTTCAGTTCTCATTTCCCCTGAACCTCAGTTTCCTAACCTACAGCATAGGGATAGTGATAATAATGCCTCATCAATACGGTTTTCTGGTGATTAAATGCAGATATATCTATCTATATCCTTACACATGTTAATTTTCAACATTTATTATTACCTTTGACATGATCTAATTAGGCCCTTTGAGTGCAGCTTCAGTCACTAAATAGCACTGAAATCTCTGAGATAAGTGGCTCATGAACCATCTAACAAATATCTTTATGATAATCTATCTTTAGAAACTCTTACTATTAATACTATCTAACATTAATCTTGAAATTTAGCTTCTGAAGCACATTCAAATATATCACCTCTTTGACCTTCAACTTTTATGAAAGGTGTTTACTATCATTTCCATTCTACAGAGGAGGAAAATGAGTCAGAGAGGCTTAGAGGACTTGGCCCAGAATCACACCACCAGGAAGTTGCTGAGCTCTCAAATCATGCAATTGAGAAATAGCTGAACCACCCTTGATCCCAGGTCTTCTGACTCCAAACCTCATATCCTTCTCCCTACACCAAGTATCTCTCAGCATGCACGTGTGTGTGTGTGTATGTGTGTGTGTGTGTGTGTTGTGTGTAATCTTTCTCCAAACCCCTGTTTATCCACAAGATACTTCCCATTGATAATTATGAATATATAACAAAGATCCGGTTGACCCATTCTGTAGATATGTAGGCCAAGTTTATTTTCACCATTCCCAGTGTTTGGGGTTAAGACATGGAATTTTGTTTTGTAAAACCTGCTGGATTGTCTTTTTTCCCCTACTGTTTGATTAGGATTCCACAGGCACAGATTGACATTAAAAAGCTGTTAACTCCAGAGGGCATAGCTAATGAAATGTCCCAAAAGTTGTGCACTTGCCAAAACACCGTATCACATAGGACAGCTCTCGATTAATCATGATGAGAGTATTTCCTCTATCTAAATGAAATCTGTAATTTGGAATGGAGATTAAAGATCCTTTGGGGAATAGAGGGAAAGTTGCTGTGAAAATTCTAGAAACTAGAAAATAAAGATAGATCTGCTCAATATTCATGAAGTCAGATTGGTGATGCAAATAAAGATTGCAATCTCTTATTTTCTAATGACTTGGCTTGTAGCACTCCTCTATCAGTTTTATAGACATTCCCACTCAACATTAAAAGGAATTACAGCAAATTGTGCAATTTTTTTTAAAGTTTATCATATCCAAAATGATTTTCTGCCATCTCTGACTAATTTCTTAAGGATTTCCAGTTTATATGATCAGAGATACATAATTGGAAAAAATGCTACAACACACATAATAGACAAACATATATTTATATATATTTTGTATATGTATGATGTCAATAAGTGAATGCTTACTGCATAGGATACAACAAAATTTCATAAGGCATTTTAAAGAGAATAGTTATAAATATTCATTTAAGTTTAATTTTTGCTTCCATGAAAGTAATCAAATTTCTTCAGCAAAATCATTTTATAAATAGATGTTTCAAATTTTAACTTTCATCCAATGTATTAAAAATCTTTACCTCACACAGTGCAAATTTCCATCTCCCATGTTATACAGAATTTAAGAGGAAGTGAATATAAATTATAGGAATGTTTACTTTATTTAATTATGTGGTAATATAGCAAATAAGCATTTGAGATTGGGACAGTTATGGAAATGTGAAGGATTTTATTTATTCCCCACCAGCAGGCATGTGTCTGTATAGGTCCACATGAAATACTTCTTGAGTTTTTGTCAAATAAGTTAACAGAATCTGCCTCAGAATAGAATATCTGTTATTTAAAATTTTTTCTACTTCTCTTTTTTAGGCCAGCCCTGCTCCTATAATTGTCAACACAGATACTTTGGACACGATTCCTTATGTAAGTAACATTTTTATTAAGACTCTCTTTAAAAACTATGGTATAACTTAATTAGCTGAATTTAAGCTTAAAACAGTATCAGTGTTATCATCCAATCCAGGTAATCTTATGGAATGATGTATCGAATTTTGTTTCATGAATTTTCTTTTGGTATTTGTTAAATGTTGGCTTTGTCATGCAAATATTTTACCCTTCAAATTCATGGTTAGCACAAGGGCACATGATGAGAAATAAAAAAAAAATACAGACAATTCAATTCTGTTTAAATAGTTACTTTGATAGGTAGTTCTCTGTAAAGAGATTGAATTGTACATGACAGACATAGACAAACTTCTTTGAATTTCTAACTAAAATAATACTCCAAATCAATTATATGACAGAGCCTAGAATATAAGTGGTCAGTAATATTTGATGGATTTTGTTGGGCTTCTAACAAGAATTGGAGAAGTTCTGTGAAGATAGTTAATCTAAGTTAATAAAATCTATGCTTTCACAGAAGCATGGAACTTGGGATAGTAGAATCAGGCAGATCATGAAGCCTGAGAATCTGTAACACAAGCACTATGATGGCCAAAGGTCTTTAGGGTGGAATCTGGTTGGGAAGAGAGATCGGATATGGCAGTGGGCTACAGTGTAGGGAAGGTCTAGCAAGGCTTTGCGTGTAGGCTCTGGCTGGTGGGTGAAGGATAGTGATCAGGAAAGATGGTACAGTCACATATCCCCCACAGACAGTAGGGGTGAAGTAGGGAAGGAGAGCCACGGGGATAATGGACAAGTATAGATTTGTGGCCTTTGACTAAGTGAGTCAAGAATGTGAAGTACTTAGAATAGTAACTGGCACAAAGTAAGTGCTTGGTAAGTATCAGCTATTCCCAGACTTAAAGCCCAACTTCAGATACTTTCAGGCACCAAGCAAATCATAGACACAAATCAAGGAGGAGTAGGATCTATAGGGAATAGAAATCACATGACCCTCTAAAGGGGACAGCTGCCACTTGGGACCCAGTGCTGCCAGATCATCCCATTTTTCAAGAGAAACTATACATTTAAATTTTTATATAAATTTTTGCAATTTTTAAATACAGGCAACCACTTTTCAAAAGTTCAAACAGTGTATGCCAAACAAAATGTGTCTAGTCCATAAACTTCCTTTGGGGAGTTGTTTACCTCATAAAAACTGGAGGCCCTGAGCAGGTTCTGCCAGCCAGGACTCAGCCACAGGGGAACAGAATGCTAGAATTAGAGTACGAGTTTGGAACTTGATTACAGGAACAAGTGACTAAAACTGGGACATAGGGTCAGGACAGGAATAACAGCAAGCGGACTTAATGCTGAATCACCTGAGTTACCCAGCTAGAGCTTCTTAAATCTTTCTGAACAAGAGTAGTTTGGGCCAGAACAGAAATGGGGTTAAGCACACTGGTAGTAATCGACTGGCCTCAGTGATGAAAAGTTAAGGGCTCTGCAGAAAGAAATAAAGCAACTAATTAAAGGAAACTGGTGTCCCTTATTCTATCTGCCACTCTTCCTAGCTTTATGTATTCATCAAACACATATTGAGTTTACTTAATGCCTAATATTGTTTTAAGGACTTAATAAACATTAACTCGTTTGGTCATTGTAATAATTCTATAAATATATACTATTAATTTCTCTATTTCACAATGTGAAATCAAGTCAAAAAGAGGTTAAATAACTTGCTCAAAGGCTCACAGTAGGAGATAGAGCCAGGAGTGAATGCAGGTAGTTTGGCTACAGAATTTACAGATTTCATTAACACCTATCATGTGGCTACTTATGTTTCTCCTTCATATCTGTGTTTTTACTTTCAGCCTGAGAGCCAGTGTAGTAGATTTGGGGAGACATCTTGTCACAGAGGCTTCAATACCCTTGTCACAGGGGCCCATATATGTATATATTAAGGAATTTCTATTCCAAACTAATGTCTTTATGATAGCCATCAACAAAGCAGGTAAGCTGTGCTTTATAGAAGTAGACTTGGAGCACAGAGGCTTGATTTTGCAAGGAGAAACACTTCCCTGTAGTGTATCTATACTATTTCAAATCTTTATTTGGATTCTTGTGGTTTAACTGTCAGATGCCCCCATGTAGAAACCGTTTATTATCAATCTAAGATCTAAGGATCTTGTGCAGATGTGCTCAATTGGTATGCCAACTAGGTAGCTAGTGAAATCAGCAACATGTAACAAATTATTCAAACTGTTCCCACTCTCCTAAATATCAACTTTGATTCTTCTCAGAGCTTTTTATTTTTATTTATTTATTTATTTAAAAACCTGCACTTTTTTCACACTCTTCTACTTTGTGTTTCCTTGAGTTAGGTCTTTGGAGAGGTGTGCTGAGCAGCTTGGTATGGGTATGGGGAAAACTATGAGAGTTGTAAGCACACCCTTTCGTCTTTCTGAACACGTATTAATCTATAAGGCAGACATCAGGAGGCCTACCTCAGAGGTTGTTATGAAATCAAATCAGATTTTGTGTATGACATCATACTTTGTTCACTTTTGGCTGAGAACAGCTGGGTATTTATTTATTTTTTTATTAAAAGTACTTAGAAAGTAATACATGCTAAACCCTGGGAGAATTTTAAATATAAATGCCTTCCTCCACATAGAATAAACATGAATACACCATCTCTCGAGAATGGCAGATTTCACACACAGCCATTACTGTGGATATGCTTAGGTTCTTGGCATAGTCCCCACTCTTCCCTTTTTTCCTGACTCACTGGGTAACCTTGAACAAATCACTGTTCCTTGCACAGTCTATTTTCTATTTTCTCATTCCCCAGTGTTCTATACTTTGTTTTCCTCTTTTCTTTCTCATGTTCTACTTGTTCACATAATTTCAGCTCTATTTAATGAAAAAATGGTTTCAGAGTTCCCCAGGGCATTTTAGTCATGTTGCATAAGAACATTTCCTTCTTAAAAAATATTACCTGAATGACAAATTTAAGCTTATATATGAAAATTTAGCTCAAAAATAATTTTATTATAAGTAAATGTACTAATTTTGCTGATTAGCAAATTTGATTTTAGATATAAATGGTTCTTATGGAAATAGTTCCTTGGCATATGTGCAAAGGGCAATTGAATAACTAAAGGAAATTTCCAGGGCCAAAGGGAATTTTTATGTAAGTGTCTATTAAAGATACAAAAGATATTTAAAGATTTCTGGTTTTTTTTAGGAAGGTAAATTAAGGGATTTCAGAAACCTGCCATTAATGAAGGGGTCACTGAGGTTCTTATGTATGAATGCCTCAAATAAGCTCAATCTTATATAAGATCATGATAGTTTAGGGTTGGGTGGGACCTTGCATGTGGAACAGTCTAGCCTCTCCTGCAAAGCACAAGTCTGCTGTGTGAAAGTTAAACTCATCACAAAGAGAAGCAGCAAGATGGGAGGGAAAGAGAAAAAGAAAAACATTTTCCCATTTCAGAACTCTTCTGGTTTCTATTTTTCACTCTACCTTTTTATTCTTCCTCGTTATATGTTGAATATTGTTCTATACCAGATATTGAAAATATTCTTTTCATAGGGAGTTCAGTGAGTAGAGCCTAATTGTGACCTGTATGTCTGGCTCCCTGAAGGTTGATGTAGTCACATGGTACAAGTTCCCCTCCTGGTGCTCTGCAGTCCACAAACATGTTGATTCATTCCCAACATACTTCTTCCTTTCAGTACACATGGCGGAATATTGAACACTATCCAAGCAAATCTCATTCTTTCAGCTGAAAATAAATTTAATCATAGAGGTGCTAAATTTTTTCTCCAGTTCTCTCTAGTATTCATTTCATTCATTTTCTTACCCATCTTCTGAAAATACACTGTGTAAAGTGATATACTTGAAAATCACTCATTTTAAATCTCATTAAGTAACTGGAGGCTCAATTATTTTAAACCTCTCACATTATAGATAGTTATTCTAGCTCAACTAGTTAATGGTGAAGCTCAGTCTACAGCTGACTGTTATCCCATGTGCGTAACAATGAGTTTTGGTGTGTGATAATCAAGAAATCAGTGGCATAATAGTACTATCATGTATATCTAAAAAGAACAAAGACAAAAGAATTCAGAGGCATATGACAATGAGTATTTATTTCTCCTATACCTGTTTGCCCTTTGGCTAAGGCCAACTGCTTCAGGCTATAAAATACCAGAGTGGCTAGAGTATCTCTGATTCATGCTTCATTCTAGGTTCCATTTCTGGGACAGTGGTAATTGTGGGTATATTTTTTGTATCACTATGGCCAAAGCACAAGGCTCAAGCCCATATGACCCATCATAATTGAAGGCTCTACTGTGTTAAATTCATTCATAGCCATTTGGTCAAAATAAGTCACATTGGAAAGCTCAAAGTAGAAGAAGGAGTGGGCATTTGTTAAACAATAAGCTAATGAACCACATTCAGGCCTTAAGTAAGAGGGCTTAGAATTCGTATATATCTCTTTATTTTTTTAAAATGATACAAACACAAGAATTTTACACTTTAAAAATATTGATAGGTAAATGACACTAAACAAAATGAAAAAGACCTGATTCAAGTCATATGAGGAGTGAAAATTTTATTTTCAAGGGATACAAATTATTATGGAAATAAGGGCAGAAGTTCCAGGATCATTGCTTAGAAACCCTGGCAGGAAAGTGAAAGAGAGAGGAGAGTGTAAGTAAAGGGCAAAGAAAGATGAGTTAGATTTAAAGGAATAAGAGAAGGTCCTTAGTAGTATCACATATTGGATTTGGCTGCCAATAGGATCATCTGTACAAAGTTACTTGAAAACAATCCTGATATCGCATGATCATATTAGAGGTGAGATTTGTACAGAGTGCCTTCAAATGTGATCAGTCATTGGATGCCAACAAAGCTATAGTTTTGGGACATAGGACAAGAGAGTGAATTAACAGAAAAATATGGTATGAAAGTAAGGTGGACAATGTCAGTGAAAGTAAGAGAGGAGAGTGAGACAAAATACAGGATGCCATCCATGGGTTGAGGAAAATAGAGAAGGAATTACATTAGCAGTGAGTTTCATCTGGGCGCCATAGAGTGGGCTCCAGACTAACAGGGGTTGCTAAGCAATGTGTAAATGACACTTCTGATTGATTCCAGCAGTAGAAAGCTGAGGGAAAGAGCTCTCTGAGGAGGAAGTTGCCATTTTCTCTAAGTAAGATGACCAAGCACTAGGCTGTAGTGCTGGACAGTTTGGCATTAATTTCTTTGAGTCACTATATACAAAACAGATCTTTGTGATTTAGGCTACTGTTCATTTTTAATTGGGCAATTTTCTAGAATTACTCATGATAGGAAAGGAAGTAGAATACATTTATTTATTTGAACCCTGCGGGAAATGATTAATACTGATAAGATGTTTGGGGAAAATTTGTTTTAGCATATTTCTCTTTCAATAGACAGGTTAACTTCTTTTTGTGTTTTTTTTTTTTCCCCCCAGAGACACTGCTAAAACCATATTGTTGATGTTCTTATCTTTTGGGAATATAGTATTATCCAGATATAAAAAATTCTTACCTGCCAGAGAGGAGCTTATTTGGGGATAAAGTATGCCCAGGAGGCAATACAAATTCAGTACTAGAGGCAAAGCTATCAGTATTTGTTCCAGTCTTAAATCTGGCCAATCAAAGTTGACAACTGACATTTTTCAATTGTCAGAATCAGCTGATCCCCTACTCTCTTGTACTTGTCACTTTGCTCTAAAAGGCAAGAGGTGGAGCTGGACAATGCTATCCATATTAACAATGTTAATATGGATACAAATCATCTGGGGACCTTGTGTAGACTGAGTCAGTAGGTCTAGATTGGGGGCTGGAAGTTTGAGTTTCTGATTAAAAAACAAACAAACAAATAAACTTTTGGTGAGGCAGAAACTGCTAGATTTTACACCACACTTGAGTGACCTGAGAATATAAGACAAGTTTTTTTTTCTTTCATTCACAACTAGGATCTAAGCCTATGATTGCCAGCTAATACTTACGTGTTTTGGTTAAATCAAATTATCTAACTAAACCGCCATTTCATTTTATATAAAGTGAGAATAATGTTTGCCTTACAGTGATTGTTAGGAATATTCTTTCTAGTATGTAGAAAATACTTAATGACTATTCATCATAAGATTGGGAGTAGAGTGAGGGTATACCTTTGATAAAATAAAACATTCCTCTGACTTAATCTTGAATTGTTGAGCCAGAAATGCAGATGCCAAGGCTAGTTCAGGTAGGATCAATGGCAGTTATGTTGTTCAGTGGTCTCCTGCACATCTACAGCTTGGCTAGTCAGTCTGTGGCCTATGTACTAGCACCAGCAGCACTACCTGGGAGCTTGCAAATAATAGACTCTAAGGTTCTGCCCCAGACCCACTAAGTTGGAAACTGTTTTTAACAAGAGCCTCAGAGATTTGTATGAATATTAAAGTTTGAGAAACATGACTCAATCTGACAGAGAAGCTTCAAGAACAAAGGAAAAATAATCATGAGAAATATTTTTGTAGCTTCTCAAATGCTACTGAAGGTATGGTCTGTGAACTGACAGTATCAGATCTCACAGGAAAGATTATTAGAATTGCAGACTCACCAGCTCCAGCCCAGATCTATAGAATCCTAAACTCTGAGAGTACAGCCAAGGAATCTGGGTCTTTTTAAGCACCTTAGGTAATTCTTATGCACAGTGAAGAGATGCTGCTCTACAATACCTAAGGCACTTTTATAATCTAGTGGGGATCCAAAGCAGCTCTGGCTGCTAAACTGAAGTATAAGTGAGGGTTAGGTAGGAAATAATGCATACAGGAAGGACCAAAGAAAACTCTAGAGGATTACTGAAGAACAATGATAAGACAGTTTGCATTAAACCAAGCCAGTGTCTAATCCTAGTGGTATTTTTATTCAAAAATCACTTGAAACACTCTTAAAAAAACATTCTTTCTCATAGTCTAGTGGAGAAAATATATGTTAATAAAAATGTATTATACATAGTGAAAAGCACATGCTTTAACTCTGTCTGGCTCACTCCTACATATCCTGAAGTTTTCAGTTTAAATAATGTTTCTTCTAGGAGGAGGAGGTTGGAGGTATAGCTGCTGTTGTGTGCTTCCACTGAAGTCCCTAATTCCTTTCCAAAGAATTTTGCAATTGTTTCCTTAATGGTTTATCTTTCTCCCTAGAATTCTATTTTCATAAGTACAGGGAAAAATTTGTTTTATCTTTCCCTTTACCTCTTCACCTCAGCACAATTTTTTGAACTGGTGAAGTGAAGGAAGGAAGGAAGGGAGGGAGAGAGGGAAGAGGGAGAGAGGAAAAAAATGGAAAGGAAGGTTGGAAGGAGATGCAAACAAATGTTAGAAGGGAGTAACAAAACATTAAAGTATTTGAAGAAGTCAGAGACATGGAAGAATTTTATCTGGCTCGTTCAGAGTAATTAACACATTTCCATGCAGAGTAGATAAAAAGCTTTTCAAAAAAGAGAGAATTGCATGTGCAAAGGTCAGAAATCTGGAAACTCATGTCCTGGAACACAAGACGGAAGCATAAACATGAGGCTGGGGAGCTAGGGTTGAGTCTGACTGTGGAGGTTTGGACTTTTTCCTGTAGATATTTCTGGAAGTATCACCTCATGTATTTGCAAAATTATTTACATGGTGTTTTTCTTCTTTTTTCACTACTGTGCTTTTAGGACCTGGTCTGCACCTGCTATGTAGTAGGAACCTTGAAATACATGTTAAATAAATAAAGCTAAAAAAAAAACAATGGTGATTACCCAAGACCAGTGAACCAAAGGCTTTTTTTAATTTTTTAGTCTTCTCTATATTTTTCTGATCTCTGAAATTTGTTTACCCTGTGCCATTAGTCCACTATACCATTTACTCCATGCTCATCTTTTGGATCTTATTAAACTGCTACGCCCATCAGGAAACTCATTAGTTTCTCCAGCCAACTTTATGTCTCCTTCCTCCTGATTCCATAATATTTCACTCCAAGAGGTTGTCTGCTTTCTAAGAAAGAGGGTGGACTCTGGGATGATTTAAATCTACCAGACATTAGCTGGGTAACTTAGGAAATTAACTTTTCTGACCTCTTTTTCTTATCTGTAAGTAGAGATAGAAATAACTATCTTTCTTAGTGTATTATTTAGGATATAGGTTAAGTTACATATAACAAGGACCAAAATAAGAGAGCTTTTACAAGATAGGAATGTATTTTTGCTCACATTTGACAGTCTGTAGGTGAGTTATCCAGAGCCAGAATGTCTATTCTGCTCCATAAGTTCCTAAAGGGAACACATACCTTTTATCTTCTTGCCCTACCACTCTTGGGGATTGCCCTTTTACACAGTCCAAGAGTTCTGCTGCCATGATGACATGCCACAGAGCAGCATGGAAGTACAAAGATGGGCATGGTTTGTCCCTTCCTTCGACCTCTGGGAAGTCGTAAACATGATTTCCCCCTCATATCATAAAGGGTAGAACTCAGAGCAAAGCTACTTTTAGCTGTAAAGGGAGGCGGAGCCATGTAATATTTACGCTAGTTGTCCTGGCCCAGACAAAAATGTGAGATCCCTTCACTATGGAAGGAAAGGGTAATGAATATTGAGGGGCCAACCAGAGTCCTTAGCCACACAGAGTGGTTAGCAGAGTTCCTCAACATGGGAGTTGTCACCCAGGGCATGCTAAAGGTGATACGTGGAGACTGGAAGAAATTAGGACTTCTCTTCGTAGTTTCTCTCCATTTCTACCCTTAGTATTTTATAGGCTTTATAATAAACAATGCACTGTTATAGTTGTATGAGTATACAATTGCTATACAGCCTAGTCCATATGAGATATGCATGCTTATAAACATTTTACCAGTAGCAATTCTCAAAAAAACTTTGGAGGTCACGGATTGTAAAATTTAGAGATAATATTTAGAAATTGAATGGCTCATAATGAATGTTCAACAAATGAGAGCCATTATTCCTATAATAACTCTTAAAATTTGCTATTTTTTGTGGGTTTATCAATATTTCTTACCACTTGATATTGCCAAATAGAATTGTCCTTTGCTTCTCTTTAGACTGTAGGGAACAATTAGTTGAGGCCTATATATATATATATATATATATATATATATATATATGTAGGATTTTAATAAAAGTTTAATTTGTCACTGTTACACTCAATGGCATTATTCAAATTTATCTATTTTAACAGGGTAAATTTGAATTTGAAAAGGTAATTTATCAAGTAAAATATGTGTGTTTTAGCTTGATCTACATAACCAACCAAATAGAGGAATACACAGCCACCCAAGAGTGGGGTGCCTAATTTATTGACTTAGTTTCTAACTTCATATGCTCGTGTTTATTCATAATAACTCCCTTCAAAGTATGACCCCTTAAAAGTATTTTTACTCTCTCAAATGTATTATTGAAAATAAATGTAGGCAGTCATATATGAGAAAGAAGAAATCATGGCTGAGAACACAAAGAACAAGAAGAGGGACAGAGTTTAAAATAAGGTCAGGAAAAGAAATGAGAACAGAGTAATCAAAATTAATTGCCTAAATTTTTATATTACCTTCCCTCAATTATAAGAGTATAATATTTACATTGAACTAAAAAATTTTTGTAAAAACATCCCTACTTCAAAAGGGCTATAACATTTCCCTAGGACTTCGGGAGCTGTATGTGATGCTTAGAATAGTTTATAATCTTATCTCTCCCCTTGTTAAATTTTGTTGGGCTTTTAAATCGACTTTTCTACACTTATTTTTCAGGGACTGATTCTTAGGGGATGATATAGCTACTTATTATTTCTGGGAAATCAGACATATATATCTTGTTTTAGTGATTACTCTCCTAGTGTCTTCTATTCCCTACATGTATTATGTCTTAGCCCTAATTTATTTCCCTCCTATTATCATTTAGAAATTTCATGTCTGTCTGAACATTTTTCAGAAAAAGATGAACTTTCATGAGCTTTTCCTTTGGTAAGAAAGCCTGGTTGCTGCTTCACAACCAGCTTTAATGGAAATACATTTTCATTATCCTGATTTCCACCAAGTGCCCCAAATGATGTGTTTGCCTAGGGGTGTTTTATTTTGGAAACTCAGTAACATAAAACCCAAAGAATAGCTATCTAATGAGATGTCACATGAAGAAAAACTAGTCAAGAAATAACAAAGCCAGATAGGTCAAACAACATGCTGAGAGGAACAAATAAACAATAGCCCATCAGAATTACATCTTTAAATCGCAGGGAACTCTTGGTATTTTTGTGTATTTTTAAGCACATTACTAATACTTTTTGTGATCCCTTGAAGCTGTGGTTCTCAGCCTTAGCTACACATTGTAATTGCTTGGCACTTAGAAACACTGATGCCTGGATGTAGAAATAAAGTCTTAATGGGTCTGGGCTATAGCCTGGATATAGGCATAGGGATGTTTAAAACCTCACTAGGTGATTCTTTTGTGCATCCAACATTGAAAATCACTGACTTTGAAGTGTAAAATGGAGTTTTCTCTATTTGACTTGGAATTTTAAAATACCAACCACTTGCATCACTTATTGTTTTTAAAAAGAACCTGGTAACTGCAGTGTAGAGTATATTGCTAAAATGTGTTGAAATATTTGGTGTTTATGAGACACTGTGATTCTGTAAATTCCTTCCAGTGGCAAGGGCTGATTGGTTCAGTGAGCTCATTATAGGCAATATGCCAAGCTTGTCCCCTGCTAACTTGATAATGACACAGCCACTGCTAACAAAGCTATTTATGCAAAGCTCATGCCCCCAGGTTCAGATGTGATCAAGTTAAGGAAACACCCCTCCAAGCATTGTTCTTTCTGACCTGCGTCACCATTTAGGATTTGTAATTGGGTTAATTAAAAAGGGAGGCATGACCTGAGCTTGAGCAGTTTGGATCAAGGGCCCAACAGAAGGAAAAAAGAAATTTATAGGCCTGACTGTTGTGGAAAGCTGGTCTAGGGTTGACCTTTAGGTAGGTTATTATGGTAACCTGAGGCTCAATGTAATTAGAAACAGTCAAATGTCAAGACCATGCCCAAGTGACAACCTACCTTGCTGAGCTTTCTGGATGCCTATTACACTTAGTTTAAGAAAGACACTGAGAAAAAGTTTATATAATTCAAGTTGTATTTGGTGACTTTGTTTAATAAATGCCTGTTTTGATGGCAAAATGATCTGACTACTTTAAAATGGAACATTATGTTGTTGTGGCCAGGAGTACAGTCTTGGCATTCAACAGAGCTGGCTCTTGAGTTTGAAAATGAACAATGCCACTTCTTTAGCTGTGTTTTTTAGTCAGCTGTTTTGTTCCTGTGACCAAAAGACTTGACAAGAACATTAAAGGAAAAAAAAGTTTATCTGGGGGCTCAGGGTTTCAGAGGTCTCAGTTGACGATGGCCAACTCCTTTGCTCTGGACTGAAGGTGAGACACAGCATCATGGCAAAAGGGTGTGGCAGAGGAAAGAAAGTCAAGACATGGCACCTGGAAACAGGCTTCCTCCCCAGGAACAAATATATACTTCAAGAGCAGGCCCACCTACTCTAACCATACCCTACCTGCCTATAGTTAGTTACTACTCAGTTAACCCATCAAGTGGATTAATTCACCAATGGGGTAAGGTTCTCATAATACAATCACTTTCCCTCTGAATGTTCTTATGTTATCTCACACATGAGCTTTTGGGGGACTCATCATATTTAAATCATAACACTGTGTGAACTCAGGAAATTGACTTCTCTGAGCCTTTGTTTCTTATTTGATAGAATGTGAAAAAGTGCCACGAGCCCATAGTACTATTAAGTGCATGATCTGAGCTATTTCTTTCATGGTTTAGTGAACTGGTACAAAAAACAATAGCTAATAATTATTGAATTATATGGTAGGCAATATTAAAAATTATTTACATATGTTAATCTGTTGAATCCCCATGATAAATCCTAGGAAGTCTATTATTGTTAACTCTATGGGTGAGAAATCATAGGCAAAGAGATTAGTAATTTGCCCCAAGTTCTCACAGCAGACAGTGAGAAGTACACAATAGAACAACATTAAGCTTCCCAGTCTCCCAGTGGTGTAATAAAAGTTAATTTGTGAGTTACTCACTTAAGAGACTGAGGGAGACACTTCAAAGCAGCTAAGGTCAAACTGGTGTTGTTATGTACCTCATTAATAAAAGGTTGAAGAGCTACAAACGGAGGGACATTTTCCAGATTGTGGTGCACAGAAGACATTTTTGAGCAAACAAAACATGTTACCATGAAAGTTGAAACTCTAGCTGGGGAGAGATCTTAAGAGTACTATCAGCAATGCCAATGTGTCTAATAAATGATAAGTAGGAAATGAGAGTGATCTCAAACAGATGGGGTGAGAGTTTTGGATGTTATTTTATTGAATTCTCAAATATCCATGGAGGAACCAATCATTTTGTGGATAAGTAACTAAAAGGTGCTTTGAGATGATGAGGTTTCCAAGTTTATCTCATTAGTTTTTTGGCAAATCATATTTGAAGTCAGATCCTTTGATTCCTCCCAACTAAGTGTATTCTCTTAGTTGGGTCTTTATGGACATTGTTAGGGCTGTTATAGTTCAGACTGCTATAACAGAATACCACAGGTTGGATGGCTTAAATAAGTGAAATATATTTCTCACTGTTCTAGACTAAGAAGTCCAAGATCAGGGTGCCAGAATGGTCTAGATCTGGTGAGGCCTCTCTTCCTAGTGATAAATGGCTGTCTTCTTGCAGGGTCTTCACATAGCAAAAAAAAAAAAAAAAAAAAAAGAATGGGAGGTTCTCTCTCCTCTGTATCTTTTATAAAGAGACAAATCCCATTGTGAAGCTCTACCCTCATGACCTGATTACCTGGTAAAGTCTCTATCTCCATGTAGCATTCCATTGAGAATTAGATTTCCAACAGATGTATTTGGGGAGGATGCAAGCCCTCAGTTCAGAGCAATCTCTGAGTTCCACATAGCTCTCAGGTACTGTGATCCATTCATGTAACAAGCTTGTAAGCACCTTTTGTATGCAGATACTAGTACCTTGTTTTATGCTTTGGTAGCAAGGCAAAGTTCACTGTCAGAGAGCTTACATTCTAGTCAGAGTAAATGATAAACAACAGAGAAGATGTACCATCATCAGTGCTGGGAAGAAAATAAAGCAAAGTAACATGGGACCAACGTAGCTGGGCAAGCCCTGGCTCCTTTAGAAGGGGAGCTTGGAGGAGGTCTCCTGGAGGAAATGAGATTTAAGTTGTAATCTGAACACAAAAAATGCCAACCAAGCAAAAATAGTGTCACAGTTTTAGTGTCACAGTTTTTCCTTCCCATTTTTTTCCCTGCTTGTTCCACAACTCATCTTTCATTTGCATGGTTGTGCTTGTTTATTTCTCCATTTCTCCTCTTACTCAATTCCGTGGTGAGGTGAATGACCTCACCATCAACCCATTCATCAAAAGCTGCCTTATAGTCTTGAGAGTTGTCCTGATTTTCTTCTGCTAAGACTCCTGCATCTATGTGCTCATTCATTCTTACCTCTGATGCTTGTTCAATCTCCTTTGTCTGTGTTCCATCTTCTTGTTCATTGTACAGACCATTCATCCAAGCCTCTTAATCTCCTGAGCCCTGCTGTTGTCTCTGAAATGGTTCTGTTTTGCTTTATTTATTTTTTTCTTTTAGTCTGCATAGCTCTCTATTATTATTCATAGAAACTTGTTATGTCCTAACACTTAAATATCTAAAAACCCTCAGTTCTCTGCATAAACTGTACCCCAGTGTGATATCAAAGGCTTTTTCAGGTGCTGTGGTGCCTTCCCTTCTTCCTCCAGCCCTCCTCACAACACTCCTCACAACACTCCCTGCACATCCACCACATAGTACTACCAGTTTCCTGGGCATGCTGCAAAAGTGATGATCTTGAACATACTAGTTCTTCTTTGATGCTTTATTGCCGCAGTCCGGCTGCAGCAAAATAACCAGGGGGTGATGAACAACTTGTGTACGTTGATACAGCAGGAGAGGGAGCCGTTTATTGCAGGACAGGAGCAGTATTTATACATTCCACACAGCCTATCTAATTAACATAAACTAGATACATCAGTCAACCAATAAGGAATCTCCACACTTAATAGCTCGCTTTTGTTACTTCTCAAACCACTCCCTCTGGCATTTTGCCAGGCACCATCCAGACTTGTTTAGGAACTCTAACATTCCCCTGGCAAAATGCCAGGTGTTATTTTGACTTGTTTACAGAGTCTAACACTTTATCTTTTCTACCTAATGATCTCCTAACTATTCTTTAGTAACTACCTCAAAATCCATCCTCCTTGAGCCCTTTCTACATTTCTGAATGTGGCAAAATCTGTGGGAAAATTTGATTTTTTTCCTCATACACAATGAAGTTTAAACCTAGACAACCCAGGACTGACATGGTGCTCCATAATTTAAAAAGCCTAGAATCATTCTACCTTAGCTTTTCTAACATTCCAGCATCAGGCTTCTTATTTCTAGGTTTCCTCATGGTTCAAAGGGCTACTATATCTCTAACCAGCACATCATATCCCAGGCAATAAGGGATGTTAACATTATACTCCCTCATTTAAGAATACTTGCAGAGTCAATTTATTGACCAAAGACAGTGATGTGGTCATACCAAGCTGAGAGAGGGTACAGTTTTTAACTTTTTAGTTGGGTGAGAGTTTCTAAGGAGAAAAAGAGAATAGTTATCCAGAGGTAGTTAACACTTTTTGCTAAGTCACTCTCTGTATGATTATTATTAATACCCCTTATAAGTATGTTTATTCCTTCAGATTTTATCTTTCAAGTTATCATCTTCCCACTCCAACTGATACCAGCTGGAGATGCTCACATTATCTTCTATGATCTGGATCTTGCCCTTGTCTCACTATTTATCCTCCTTCTCAGTGCACATCCTACCTAAGGTTTCCTCTTCATTTCACTCTTTTACACTCCTGTGAGATTGCGTAAATTTTTCCTTTAACTGGATGATCTAACCCATCCCTATCTCTGCTCTGTGAACTCTCTCCTTAGCCACTGACCTACCCATATGGAGTTAGTCTCATATTCAGTTCTTTGCTCACATATCTGCCCTTCAACTAGACCCTGAACTTTTTGAATACACAGACACACAGACTATGTTTTATTCATTTCTACATACCTAACACCTGGAACACAATTAGAAAAGAAGTCACAGGTATTCATTGCATTTTAAAATAATTCAATGAAATGTGCAACTAAGGTGTATTGCAAACATTTATTTATTACTTATATGTCATATATCAAAGAGCATTCTAGATGCTGAGATGCAATTTTTATGACTAAAATATTCATTGCCCCTCCTTCACCGAATATAAATTCCCATTAAGTGAGAGAGACAATAAACAAATAATAATTATGGTTTTGTGATTAAGTAATAAAAGACATGGAACACTACCCATAGTATTCTGGGGCCACTCACTGGATACATCTCTGTTATTTTGTAGACATATTTAGTTCTTATTAGTGTTACATGTCTCATGAAATAGTGGATGAAGTGTGTCCTTATCTCCTGACAGATTCATGCTTCTGAATGTGGCTGCCTCCAAGAAAATTGTCAATCAACTTCTTATTTAAGTTTATTGACTTCAAAAATTATAACTTGCCAAGCTTCAGATGTGGACATTTATGTGATTATTGACATTAATGCCTTAAGATAGATTTTTGTAGTGAATAAATATGATTAAAATGGTGGGACATTCATCTCTGTTTTTTCGCTGAATACATATAATGAGAAAAATTCACTTTTTCATAAAAATCATTTATATTGTTGAGTGCTTCTCAGTACTGGATGCTGTTTTCCATACTTTACATATGGTAGTCAATTCAATCCTCACAGCAACTATTATATTTAGGTATTGACCTTATCCTCATTTTATCGGTTAAAAAAGTAAAAAAGTAAGTGAATACAAAGAAAATTTAACTAATGTGTTCAAGGACACATAACTAGAAGAGGGGCCAACACTCAGACCCTAGCAGGGACTCTTCTCTAAAGTCTTGCCACCAGAAGGGAATCCTCAGCCAAGAAGCATCAGTGTCACTTGGGAGCAGGTTAGCCATGCAGGATCTCAAGCCCACCCCAGACCTACTGAGTCTGAACCTGCATTTTAGCAGGACCCAGGGTATTCCAATGCAGATGCAAAGTGGAGAAGCACTGCTTTAGTCACTATACTATATGTCCTAGAGCAACTTATATGCATGGATGCTTGTGGCTTTTCCTTTTTCTCTGGGCCAGTCAGGCACGTGTCTTCCTGTTGCCTTGGGAATGTGATGTGTGAAATGCTCCTGGCCATGCAAGTGCTCCCTCAGAAGATCTTCTTCTCATTTCTTATATTCTATATCCCAGTGCTCCCTGCATTCTGGGAATCAGACTACTTGTTGGGATTTAATTAAAATATTAGTCAAATTATTGACAACATTGACCTCCATCCCCATGAACCACCTGGGTTATATGGATTGAGAGGAATATGATATCATTTCATCATTAAAGGTGGTTAGAATGTGATATTGTGCCGCAGTCTGGCTGGGCACAAAACCACGAGCCACTCAAGCAGGAACAAACTTTATTTCCAAAACTCCCACGAACATCACGCACGTGGCCTTCTCCCTGGACACACCACACCAACCAGAAATCCCTCCTCCGGAAATCCCTCCTACTGCACTTCCCAACCAATGGGAACTCTCCGGGAGTCCTGGGAGAGTTCCAAAGTAGCAGGGAGGACAGAAGGGGTCTAATATCCAATTGAATGCACATCTTAACATAATCATTATCATCTCAATGGCTTGCTGGTGTTACCTTTCAACCAAAAATGCCAGGCGTCATTCCTACTTGGCTATGGCTCTTAGCAATATTGGAAAAAATTTGGAAGCAGAGGTTAAATGTCAAAACAAAAGGAACATTTTAAATCCTCCATTGATTTTCTTTCTCTTGTGTTTGCTCTTTTTTATTACAGGGATACCTGCCAGCATCATTTTCTCCTTTCTCTGGTTTATAACTTTTCCATTAAAAAGTAATTTGAAAGACAGTATGGCCAGAGAGTTTTATCTGTACCTTTTTTATAGCACTTTATCATGTTGTCTCACAGTTATTTGAGTGCTTACCAGGGTGTAATTACAATCCTCAGCATCTATAGAGTACATATGAGATAGCAGGAACTGTGCCAAGCAGTTTTTTTCCTTAGATAATTTATTTGATCCTCACCAAAACATTGTAATGGAGTTATAATTATGATCCTCATTTAACACACAAAATAGTGAGGCTCAGGAAGGTTGAAAATACACCCAAGCTTCGCTGGTTATAAGGTGGAGTTGAGCTGGAGTTGAAACTAGACAACATGATACCAGAACTGGTTTTGCCAGTGCACTGTATTACTTGGCCTGGCTAAGATTTCATTACGAATAATGGTCAGAAATGCACAAAAATAGTGGTAGGCTTTTTAAAACGTGTTTTTTTCCCTCCAGATTTTGAAAGACAGTTATTACATTACTTGTGTTTCTGGATTTTAATTTGGGTCTCACAAAATTCTACTTTGTTAAATGATAATGTTCAAAAAACCCACTTTTTTTCCCTCATGTATCATATTGGTTTACATTGCATCAGAATGTACAGCCTTGATTTAGAAATATGTGGGTGTCTTTCTTGAAGATCACTTGGCCTAAACTCTAAGAACCACATATAAATTAGCAGTACATAGTTACAAGTAAAACTCTGATTAAAGTCTGATTCCCTATAGGTAATGACTAACAATTAGCAGTTGCCAACCAACACCAATTGGGTGAGTGCTGGTGAGGTGCAGGATGAATATGTTAAGGGTTAATGAGCTGAAAACAGTCTCTCAATCTCTTTGAACCATAGGTCTATGACCAAAGTAATTGAAACAGCCATGATTGAATCTGACTAAAATAGGAATGTGGGAAATCTATAAAGTTCAGTGGAGGCTAGAGTTTGGTGAGGAGAAGAGGGATAGTTAGGGGCATGAGAAGATAAGAAAGTCTGTTGTGTCAGTAAAGCAACCAGAAGATGGGTCATGTACTTATAGGAAACCAATCATGAAATTGTCATCCCAATTTAATCTAAACCGACGCAAGATTTTTACAGACTTCTCATAGATGATTCCAAGCCTTGGAGTTCAGATTTTATGTATAAGAAGCTAAAATTTACTCATTTAACATACGTTGATTTTTTTTTTTTTAGATCATCATCTTTCCGTGACACAGAGCTGTCTATTGGGAATGCTATGGTATATGAGATGGCTTTTGCCCACAAAAGATTTATTGTTTACTAAGAAACTAAACTATTGTGAACAACTAACTATGTTCTTATAAGTCTTGGGATAAAAGGATAAGGATGGCTCAAACATGGATGCAAGTTTGGGATTACAAACATGAAAATGTCCAGTTCTCTGCAGTTTCTCCTTATGTACCCTTCATAATCTCCTTCAGTTCCTGGCTTCTTCACTATGTGTTTCTATGTCTCTCTCCCTAATCCTTATTCTCTCTTATCACATAGAATTTATTTTTCCTAGCATTCCTGAATTTTCCCAAGTTCATGCTTTTGTACTTATTCTCTATGACTGTAATATCTTTTTCCTTCCTCTCCATCTGATAAAATTTAATTCATCTTTAAAACAGAGCTCCCTGAAATTCTAGCTCTTTAGTAAAGCCTTGCCCCTCTTCTTGCTAAGTAACCCCTCCTCCTTGTTCTGAGGTGCTTTAAACGTGATTCACATACAAATTTGGTTAAGCATCTTTCCATGAAGCAAAGACTGTTTTCATAGTTGCCTCGGGTTTAATGCATAACTTATCAGTACATTGGATTTATAGTAAATTTTTTAGTTTTTATTTTTTAATTGTTTTTTAGTTGTAGATGGACACACAATATCTTTATTTATTTTTATATGGTGCTGAGAATCAAATCCAGTGCCTCATACATGCGAGGTAAGTGCTTTACCACTGAGCTATAGCCCCAGTACAGTTTTTATTTTTTATTACAAATAAAAAGATTAAATACATTGATATATCTTTCCTGAATATATTATTGGCCTATAATACAAAATCTAATTATTCATAGTATTACATGTATACTGTTAGAAGGGTTATTTATAATGGATCCTCCATTGGCCTATTTGAGACTTAAAGTCTCATTTGAATAGGAAGTCTCTTTGACTTACTTTAACATTGTTCAGGATTTAGGTGACATTTGATCCTTGATTTAGGATTTGTGAGGCCCATCCCATGTCAGTGAATTTATTTTCTTAAAATGTCACACCTGTTTTCAGGGGGTACCTCTTCTAGGTAGCTGAATGGTATGTGAATGCTCAGATATACTGGCAGGCAGCTCTCAAGAGATGGATTACTAGAGAAACTATAATGAACAGATGAAAACCAAGAAGTAAAAAAATTAAATGTAACCCCTAGTCATTTAAATAAACAAAAGTATTTCTGTTAGGCACTTAAAAACATATTAGTATCCTAGTTACAAAATTTAATGGAAATCTAACAAAATTATAAATAAAATTAAATAGTTGACTATCCAAAGAAAGTGTTTATATTGAATATTTAATAAATATAGTTTTATGTGCCTTCTCTATGTAAAGGAGTGTAATTAATGCTATGTTAAACATATAAATGAAAAACTAAAGACTTTGCCTTCCAAGGAGCCACAGTGTATGAAAGGATATAGTAGGGAGGAATGAGGGTTTCAGTATCTCATCTCTATTTTTCTACCCACCATGGCACAGCTCACAGCAAAGGGTTCACTGAAGGACAGAAATCATGTTCTAATGCAGTGATTAATACTAGACTATCTTGTGCAACAATAGGCAGATCAGTTGGGACACTTAAAATTCCCAACATTAGGGTGTTCTGGGCTTGGGAATGATTATCATCTCCAGTCCTCAGAGCAGAACTCAAATTTGTGAAACAGAGACCTACTTTCTAAATCTAGCTCTTTAAGTTGCCTTAAATAGGCTAATGATCCCTGCGTTATAGTTTGTATGTGTCTCATGTGCATGTGTGTGGGGCTGTGTGTTTATGATAATGGATAAGGAACATATCACAACTTCTTGAGTGGTTTCTAAATATTATTATTAATAATTAATCTATTTGTTTCAGAAATACTTGGTGAGGGCATTTATTATGTGCCAGACCTTAAATGATATACTGATACAAAGAGGAGAAATGAGATATGGCCCATGTCTTCAAGGAGGCCTTGCATGTGTAAATTATAAAGATAAGTAAGAGACAAATGTAACTTTATATGATAACTATAAAGAGGGAATAAAAAGTACAGTGAGTCACAAGCAAGGGAGTAATTAATATTCTTTGAAAGTTTAGGAACAGAAATTTCTCTTTTTGAACTAAATTTTTAAGGGTAGGAAGAAATTCCCAATGGATATCCATTTACATATTTCCATTAAAAGAAGGGCAACCCATGGGAAAATAACATTTAGATATAAAGGCAGGCTCAGAAATGAAAAGACTTATCATATTTAGTAAACTAATTTGTTTATTTGTTTATTTGGTATAGAAGGACTAGATCTGTAAGATAGGAAGAGTGAAAGATGGTGCACACCAGGTAACTGTTACTGTAGCACTATAGCATTTGGTATAGTAGGTAAGAGCATTGGTTAAAGTCAGACTTCTGGGGCTCTATAATATATGTGCCCTTATGTAGGGCCTAGCTTCATCATCTATAAGATGGGGGTAATAATAATTATATTTGTGAGTCAGTTTTTCATTGCAGTGACAAAATACCTGAGGAAAACAACTCAACAATCTACTTAACAGAGATTTCAGTATATGATCAGTTTACACCATTGCTCGAGGCCTGAGGTAGGGCAGAACATCATCACAGAAGGACATGGCACAGAAAAATTTCTTACCTCATAGCAGCCAGGAAGAGAGAGAAAGAAAAAGATCTCAAGAGGCCGAGGTTAAGATATACTCTTCCAGGGCACATTCCCAGTGATCTACTACCTGCAACAGGACCCCACCTCCCATAGTTTTCATTGTGTCACAGTACTCCTTTCAATTATGAACCCATCAATGGATTAATCCATTGGTGAGATCAAAGACCCCTGATCCATTTGGTAAGACAGAAGCCACACTTCTGAACATTGCTGTACTAGGGCCAAACTTTTAACCCCTGAGCCTTTTCAGAATATTTCAGATTTAAAGTATAACAAGTATCTCTCTCAAAGTGTTGTTTGAGGATATCAGTTAATATGTTCGAAGAACTGAGAAAAGAGCCTGGCATATGTTAATGACTATATGGGCTAATTGGCATTATCATCTTGATTTTTCCCTAGTTTGTTCCCAGAAAATGATTCATACAGTTGAATGTTTATTTATCTTTCATTCTGACTTTCTGATTTATTATTTTATTTAATAATTCACCAAAAATGCAAAGAAGACAATGAAAAGAGCTAACATCCTCCTAAAAAATTGAGTTGTCAGATTTGGTCAGAAAGATGCAGTCTAGGATTGATTGAATTCATCTGGGTTGGCCAACTCCTAGCTGGATACCCTTCTTTCTGATCCACATTCCTCCTAGTGACAGCATTATGCATGGTCTCAAGTGGCTGTAAGTGGCCACTCACATACTACAACTTCTCACATACCTCAAAGCTGTCTACTATAACCTTCCTCAAAATCTTCATAATATTTCTATAAAGATAAAGCCAATTTTGTCTAGGGAGCCACGGAGATATACAAGTGAGAGGAGGTGGAGGAGGGAATAAATGGGTTTTACATGGGTAGGGAAATCCCTCCAACCTTTCTCTCTTCTATGCCAAGAACATAATGATCTAAATCCCTATCCCTTGTGTAAGAAGGTAGGCTTCCCTCATCTGGCCTCCTGTGTAGAATAGAGCGTATGACAGGGAAGGGATGGAAGAGAGATTGGGGTCTCTATATTTATGCATGGGAAAAGGTTTTCAGTTTTTTTCAATTCACGTCCTTGAGAAATCCCATGTGTTTCCCAAGCCTGGGGCAGGAATAGGAGACCCTGGCCCACCCACAAGTAAGAGGATATTGATCTTCACTATATACAGGATAATAAAAAGTGGATATCAAGGGCTAGAAAACACAATTAAATATTTTAAGATATGTTGAATTCCTAGAAAAATCTACTGTTGAGAATTCTCCACCTAGGAAAAGCACAATATTCTAAGCTATATTTAGTCTCGGTCAATTTCTTATCTAGGGCAAAGGCATTTTACTCAATTCCATGGTGCTTCCTGGTCTGACCACCATGGAATCCCTCCCAACTGTCTAGTAGTATGTCCTATTTTTAGAGAGTCCTGCACAATAAAATCCGACAAATCCTGTTTGTCATCTCTCTCAGTATTGAATTATTCCTTCCTTATGTTAATATTATTTGAAAGCTGAACAATAATAGATTCTACAAAACTCTGGCCTTTCCAGAAACCTAGCCCAGCTGTTTTCACTCCACAACAGAGAAATGTTTAACGGCCAGGAGACATGCTGCAGGTTCCCATTACACAGCAGACATGATGAGTTTCACAAAATATACCCAAATACCAAACTCATTTACATTTTCATTATGCCACACATTAGCTGAGGATTTTATCACCTTTTCCATTCATTTGCAATTGCACCAAATTGGTGATCTGCTGTTAGTATCTTTCCCATTAATGGGAATTAGTAAGGATTCTTTAATAGTTATTTAATTGGTTTTAAACTTATGTTTCTGCATTCATCCTTAAGCTCTAGCGTGAATTCTGTTAAGCTGATCCAAGTTGGGTAAGTGGAAGCCACAGGATACGATTAACCATGTCCACTGAGCTCTCTGGATTAGCCTCAGGGTCTCAGGCTACCTGCATGCAATATGCCAATGCTCATCTTCCAAAAAGCACTGTGGTGAGATTGTGTGGTATATGTGAAAAGTATTTTGTAAAATTTAATGAACAGGAAAGATGTTAGAAAACGTTATTGTTATTGTCCAGCATCTAAGGAAGAGAAATTTGGTGTTTTAAAGGCAATTGCTCTCAATCATATCCTTCTTGTGATTTGAATCATAGTTGAATTCTGAGTTATAGTTATAGGTATAATATAACAAAATTTTAAAAAAATAAAAAGATACTAATAATATAATAGCTCTATAAAATATTCTCAAGAATTATATAAAAATAACAACTTTTATTTTGGGCCAGGGATTTAATGCAGAAGTGCTTTACCACTGAGCTACATCCACACACACACCGTTTTTTAAAAATTTTTTGAGACAGGGAATTACTAAGTTGCCTAGGGAGGGCCTCACTAAATTGCTAAAGCTGGACTTGAGCTTGTGATTCCACTGTTTCAGCTTCCCAAATTGCTGGGATTACAGGCATGCACAACTGTACCTGGAAAAATACCAACACTTAAAAAAATATTTGAAATACACTACAATCTTAATATTAGCATACTATTAATATGATAATGTAACAATTTGTTACCATTAGTTTTCTAGACATTTGTTTGGTATTAACAAAATATCATCTGTTAAGTGTTTAGAAGATATTAAAAATCACTGAGCATTTACACATATTATTTATAATTTTTCAATTTTAATAGTATTCAAAGACCATTTTTTTTTCTATCATTCATTTCCTCTGCAAGCATTTCCTCTTTCTAACATAGGCAAATGTGGTTCTAGTCAACTGGGGATAAAAGTAGGTGAAGGGAGAGTCTCTGCCTTCAAATGACCGCGATGACCCCAATTCCCTTAAAAAAATGTTATCTGATATTACTTAGAAAAGGTAAAAGAAATATTCTTGGCAATAACAGGGTCTGACCTAAAAAATAATTTTTGCAAAAGAGTATAGGGCAGGAGTATCTGACTGTATTGCTATAGTTAGGAAACTTTCGGTAGAAAATAGTCTGCAGGAAATAAAGCATCTTTGCTCTTCAGCATTTTATATAATGCATTAATTGGGTGTAGTTGCTTCTTAATATTGAATTTTAATGGTTGTACACATATAAGCCTTTTGATTTGTTTGTTTCAGGTAATCAGGATGCTTGAGAGACTGCATGTGATACTATTTTAGCTAATACAAATTCTTCATAATACAAAGAGTTAGTACTCTGAATCCCCTGAACTCATTTGGTAGATGTAGTTTTTATACATTATTGGTATTTTATTCCTCTTCATTAGCAAACCTTCTTAAGTGTGTAATTATTATACACGTGTTAGAAGATTGGTATTATTCCCTGAGTAGAGAAAATTATAGATTAGCGCCCAAGTTATGGTTTTTGTTTTATGCATTCCTGTCTTAATTTTTAATTGAGTTTGTTAGTACCACAGATGAAACATAAGAACCGACAGAATTAGTTTTTTGTGTATGTGAGTAATCTGTGAATCCTCTCTTTAGAGTCATTTTGAAAATGTTTGGTAACAAATAGTAATAATCTCTAGCTTTTGTATGAAACAGTGAGTATTGAGGTATTTCCTAAACACTATATGCAGGCTAGATACTATGGGAGGAATGCATAAATCTAACACCTGTGGTCTCTTAAGTAATTTAGTGGAGAAATAAAGTACACACCAGAGTTCAAGGTATAAAATAATGGGTATCAACACAAAACCTGATGCTTAATGATATTTGTGAAATGAATAAATGAATGAAGTGAATGAACACATGCATGCATAAAAGAAAAGAGGTACAAAGGAAAGTTGGAAGTCAGGAAGGAAAAGATTATTTTAGCGGTTGTTTCAGAGTTTGGGGATTGAAGTGAGGCATTGGGTTAAGTTGTAGAATATGAATAAGTAGGTATTTCAGAAAGAAGGAGCAATGATGCCTATACTTTTTGTTTCTCTGCAATTACTTTTTTATTCTAAATTTGTTGTCAATAAACAGCTGAAAATGAGAACTGAATTACAGTATGTGTATAGAGCACACAAGAACAACCTTAGAACCAATACAGTAAAAGAACTGAACTACTATTGTGAACCCAGTTGGAAGCTGACTACAGTCCGGTCCTGAGGGGTGCAAAATCAAAAGGCCAGCTATAATTCTCTATGTTCTTTACTTGTCACAGATGTAAGTTTGGAGTAGAAAACCCATGCTTGAATAATCTTAGGGATTTCCTATAGCCCTAATAGATTCCTTACAGGGTAACAAATCATTTGCTCAGAGCTGGGATGTAGCTCAATGGTAGAGCACTATCCTAAAATGTGGAAGGTCCTGGGCTCAAACACAAGTACTGGGAAAAAAAAAAGAAGAAGAAGAAAAAGGAAGAAAACATCTAAACATCTGCCTACCTGGGACCACAAGCCATTCAGTGAGGAAAGTAGTTCAGTGAGCTTAGAACAATGTATATTTCTTTGCCCCTAATAATCATTATTATTTAATGCATATAATTTGTTATAATGATGTTAATAATTGTTAATTTATTATATAAATGTATAAATTTTTGTAATTTAATGCATATTTACCACAATCCTAGTACCAATTAAAAAATAGAATCTTAACTTTAAACTGTTCATTTTTTGTATTTTATATGAGATGAACCTGAAAGACATTTACTTTTTGATTTTTCCAAAATTGTAATTATAGTGTCAAAACTAAACTATTTTATTCCTTAATTCCAAGATCTTTCTACAAAACTAAACTCTTACTGTTCTGTGAATAGGTACAAATCATTTAGAGAGAGAAATTCGAGTTCAGGTTCTGGTTCTGCCACTACTTAATGTTGTAATGATAGCCATGTCAACAAAAGAAATAAAAGCCATTTATGAACTATTATAATAGTTCATGAAAGAGGAAATAGGTATCTCAGTAGCCTAGTACCATGAAAATGTAGGTTAGCATTAAATTATAAATGTTCTGAAGGTAGAATCAACACATCTATGTGATTTATTATCTTGGTATTAAAGAAGCAACTATGTAGTCTGTTTTTCCTGAACTGAAATATGGTTCACAGAACAAGAGTTCTGGGAATAACTTTTCATGAAAATTAAGATCACATCAGTTTCTGGAACAAATCTCAAAATTTTGGTGCATAATACAAGAGAATTATATTTTCTCTCACTTAACAGTCTAATGAAGGGTTCCTCAAGTTGGCACTATTAACACTTTGAACTAAATAATTCTTTGCTGTAAGGGGCTGTTCTGTGCATCACAGAAGATTTATCAGAATCCCTGGCCTCTAAACACTAATGCCAGTTTTACCTCCTCTTCAGTAATGATGAACAAAAATATTTCCAGACATTGCCCAAAGTCTCCTGGGGTATAAAGGCACCCCAGACTCATGGGTCTAATAAATCTATTTCTGGTCACTGATAATTTTCCTCTACAGAGTGACACAAAAACAGATTCCTTTTAAGTCTCTTTCATTGTCCTTTCTGATCCCTGACAGAGGAATAGGAGATAATTTCTTAAGAGCCTTGCTTTGGGAAATGAATCATATATCTGTTCTTAAAAATCCATTGTTACAAACCCATCATATGGCCTTACATAGATTTAAGAAGGACCAGGAAATACATTCCTTCCCAGATTCTACTTTCACCTCTGAAAAGGAAAGCACAAACTTTGTCAGACAGCTCACCATCTTTGCCATAGTCAGACTAAAATGAAGCTTCCTTAGTTAAAATGTTTTGGGAAACTTGAGATTATAACCCACTCTTAAAGATTCAAAGTGCACATTAGCACTTTAAAGTGTCTGAACAGTCCAGTATGAAATGTATTTGTGGAGCTTTAACTTCATGTCCCTGAAAGTGTTTATTTAACCACATAATATTTTCATCTCTTTATTTTTTAAATTTTTTGAGATGATATTGGAGTTTTACTGATGGCTATCACATGTCTTTCTTCTCCTCTTTTCATCTGCTACTTTATTTCTGGTTCATTTCAGAGAACTTGACCAGAGATTGGGAAGGAAGAGACACATACCAACAGTTTGACTTATTCATTGACTAGTTAGTTTTAGCACACAGTTTAAGTCCTATTTATTGGTTTGACATTAGATAATGACAATCATCTTTTAAAAATAATTATACCTTTTTATTTTTAGAAGCCAAATGTGAACTAGCTACTCACATACTATCTTTCAATTATTCAATTATTATGACACTTTCATGTTTCCATAGTATCAGTGGATGGATTCAGCAAAACAAAATTGTTTTATTTATGGTAACCCATTTATGTAGTGAATGAATCATAAAATTCTCACCATATTTAAACTTCTTAATGACTGAACTACTACAAGAAACATAATGTTCCTTTGATGCTAGCAATTTATATTGCAGACCAATATAAGATCTCTCCGAAATACCAATATCAACCTTGTTATGTCCTTCATGCTTTTCATTGCACGTCCTCTCCTTCTTTTAGTCTCCTTATATTTAGCCTGATTTCTTACAACTTTGCATTTTCCCTCTTCCCTAAATTAGATAACTTCATTCTTTATGTTTCTAGTTTTTGTCCATCTCATCCAAACCTAGATCCACTCCAAGTGTTTTATGATACCTGTTAGACAAACAAAATTCTTACACATGATACAGAAATATTAGGGACATAGATTTTTATCAATAGACAATGTGATAAGAAGAAATTTGGCCCCTATGATCTCTTTTCCTTGGTGTTCCTGTGGTTGTACATTATATGACAAAAGGGAATTTATAGGTATAATTGGGGTTACCAGTCATCTTATAAAATAGGGAGATTATCTTGGCTTCTGGATGGACAATGTAATTACATGTACCTTAAAATCAGAAGAGAAAGTCAGAGATATGCAAAACATAAGGACTGGTCCATTATCCATTGTGTGCTTCAAGGGATAGAGATGCATGGAAAGCATGAGAAGGAAGTTCAATCTGTGAGCCTTGACCCTGAACCTCAGATTAGGAATTCAACTCTAGGAAATACCTTGATTTAAGCTAGTGAGGCCCTGAGTAGAGAATCTAGTTTTGCCATGTCAGACCTCTGACATGACAGAAATGTGAGATAATAAGTGGCTGTGGTTTTAAACCACTAAACTGTAGTACTTTGTTATAAATCCATAGAAAACTAAAACATAGAACAGACCAGTTCTTTCTCTTGTGAAACTGCTATTCCTGGAATTACAAGCAACGAGCAATCACAATGCATTCAAGTTATGATTCAAAGTATTGCCTAATACTTTGTCTTTTCTGGACTATGTCTACACTAAAAATGAAGTAATGCTGTTAATGACCAATGATGCCATTTTCTGTCTTTTCATTCCACTCTGTCTCCATTTACCTCCCTCCCTTAGAGATGTTTGTTTCTACTGTTGCTAGACCCTCTTTTCATATCTTCTAGCTTGTGCTCACCAGTAACATTATTAGTGCTGTCCAGAATTTACCCCTGTCTTTCTTTGAGAGAAAAAAAAAAAAACTACATTACCTAGCCCCTTTGAAGTAGGTAGGATCTTGTGAGTGGTTCTAGCTAATGTAGCGTAAGCTGTAAGCTAAGGCAGCCAAATGATCTTGTTGGCATCTAGCTCTTTGCTACCCTGGAGAACTGCACAACTTATAGATCTGTGCAATAAAAATAAATAAATAAACATTTGTAGCATCAAGACACTGAAATTAGGTGTCGATTTTGTTTAACAGCATAACACAACCTAACTTATTCTAAGTATTTCAGGTATAAACAGATGAGCTCCGTCTGGTGACAATATTTGACTAAGGTTTCTGGATTATTCTTGATTATATGGAAGTCAAACCAAGATACTATTCTTGAAGTAATGTGAAAGTTTTCTAATTCATTTTGTGTTGCATTGAAAATTCAGGGTGTGATTTTTTAAAAGCAAAAATAAGCTTTGACATGTTTTGGACCTGTGTATCAACTGAAGCAGGCACATGCTTCATTTCTGCAGCAGCATCTCCACTGTGATTCATACTCTTTCTTGTGATTTTCTTTGAAGTTGCTTTATTCTTTTGAAGTTCACCTTGAAAAACTGAGCAACTCTAAGACAGTCATTATTTCTTCACCATGACATGACTAATAGCTTCTGCCATAGGTGACAGTTCTTTGCAATCTCTAATTTCACTTTCTATTCTTCTTTAAGACTTGCATTGAAATGTATCTTCTTCAAATAGAAATGTTTATATCTACCCAGAATTAATCACATTTATAATATATGATCACTCTTTCAATAGATTACCTAAGAGCCTGAAAAGATAGTCAGTCTTAAGATTGAGCCCAGATAATTTTCTCTCAGCTTGTTGGAATAAATCCAGATGTTAATCTGCTCAAAAAGGAGGTGGAGAAAAGGGCAATAAATTGAATATGCTAGTTATAGTTTCTCATGAAATTAAAACTAGCTGAGTTTTAATTCAAATCTGAGATTTTCACTTGAATGTACTTTTACAAAGCTTTACTGGAAATGTGACCCGGCTAAATTTAATTTTATCTCATTTCTTAACATTACTTCTTCATCTCAAGCTCCTGGGGCATAGAAGAATTATCTCTACATAGTCTCCACTGAACTGATGCTATTCTCCTGGCCTCAGTTTTAGATCTGAATCAATAGCTCACTTTTCATGTTAGTGTCTGTAATATTTATCCTCACCTCTTTTCTACCAGTTCCAAGATTGTGCCTTATTATTAAAATTTTATTTTTAAGGACAAAAGCACATATGTGTAATGATGGACCTTTGGGTCATTTGCCCTTTATGAATCTGATTAACAGAGCCAAATATATTAAGAATATCAAAGACTACATGGTTCTTGGTACAGGCTTCCTTTAAAGCTAGTGGATAGCAACTATACTGTTCATCACCTGGGGACCTTACATATACACTGATACAGTAAGACTGGGATAGGTATAGATATTTTACATTTTGAATACATACTCAGGTGATGCCAATGCTTTGGGTCATTCCTTGAATAGCTTATGTCTAAAGCATTCATTCATTATTTATTCAGTAGAGTCTCCAGTGTGAGCTAGTTCTTTCTAAATTCAAAGATAGAACATTTCCTGTTCTTAAGCTCACATTATAACAAAGCCAGGCTCATGCAAAGATAACTCATGACCTTGAAAAGTACTGTAATGAGATGATTGCAAAGGCTATGGAAGGTCAGATAAGGGTGATTAGTTCTTGTCCTGTGGCAAAAGAGGTGGAAAGCAGGAATGGAAGACCTCCTGTGACCTAAGTCTTGTGGATTAAGAATTCTTCCTGGGCTGGGGATGTGGCTCAAGCGGTAGCATGCTCGCCTGGCATGCGTGCAGCCCAGGTTCGATCCTCAGCACCACATACAAACAAGGATATTGTGTCTGCCGAAAACTAAAAAATAAATATTAAAATTCTTTCTTTTCTCTCTCCCTCTCTCTTAAAAAAAAAAAAAAAAAAAGAAGAAGAATTCTTCCTGTTTTGAGGAATTATGTTTGCTGGAAAAAGGCCCATGAATTTGTCAACTCTGAGTAGTTCCCCTACAAGTAAAAAATAATGGCAGTATGACCAGTTGGAGAAGCATTCATTAACCACTTGTTGTGAAGTCAGTATAAGAAAATTTTAGGGCTTGTTGGGTAGTTTTAGGTAGACAAATCCTTTGATGTCTGCTACTATCTCCTTAATAATACAGGCAAAGACAAACTTACCTTTCAATTAAGGAAATTTTTAGTCCACTCATTTACAAGACTCTTTCCAACATGACAAGAGGAACCTTAACAATTTTGTTTCCATAATTATGTGTCATTTTTCTTATAAGAGAACTGCCAAAATTATAAAAGATTCAGGCCCCACAAAACTTGGATCCTACTCTAAAAGCACACCTTCCATTGTGGGAATTGTTATGCTTTTAGTGTGTGCTTTGAGGAATATGCTCTGGTATCACTATAATTGGTAAATGATATTTAATCAATTTTCATACAGTAGAGCTCTGCAGGTAATAAACAACTCAAAGAAAGAAACTCTCGAGGGATGATAAAAATTATCTCTTAACTCATGAATATTCCATTTGCTCATTTTCTACAGATGGATGACTTCATTTGAAAGTAATAGAAAAGCACAGAACAGCTTGCATGCTGCAAACAGTATTTAGTGTAGATATTTCATAATGAAACCCGAATCTCTACGTGACTGTTTATGTGCAGTGCATTGAGCCCCCCCGCCCCTTACACTTGAGAGGGGATTTATGCATGTCAATTTATTCCTTTTTATCAGAATGGAAGTATAGTTATTTTCTAAGTTGGGAAATGTTGGAGCCATCTACTCTTTTAATTTTGATAAACATATCTCCATAGCAAGCAAATGTCTGAATATAATTAGTCTTTTCTGTTCTGTTTAACAAAGGCATTTTCTTCTGAGTTAAATTTGATTCTTATAACTCAAGTTTCTTGGAGGTGATAAAACTGAATAAAATATTTTTAAATATAGTCTTAATATAATCCAAAGGAAAGTCTATTATATCTTAGCTGAAATTTTCATGTTCTCTCCTCCTCTTATTCCTCTCTTTGTGTGTGTGTGTGTGTGTGTGTTGTTTTTAAACAGTAGGAAAATGTTTAGAAGGTCAGTATGCTCTTATAGATACCTAAAATCTTTCCTCTTTTTCTAATTTGTTAAATTTCAAATTATTCAAAATAACTTTTGTTTAATTTCTCTTGGACAAAACAGTCACTTGCTTCTGTCTGGGGCTGGGCAAGTGTGATTATAAGTAGAACAATATTTAATTCCTCAGGATGAAGGAGACTATTATTGTTCCCTTCAGTTAAAAAAGGCCATAAGAAAGTATTACACAAGTGCTTTGGTATCATTGATATGAGAAGGCTTCATTGCAAACAAGAAATTCTAGTATGTGCTTTAAGGAATATGCTTTTGTATCACTATAATTGTTAAATGATATTTAATCAATTTTCAAATGAGATTTAATCAAGAAGACTTTGGTCAATTTCTTCTACCTTATTCCTCAGAGAGCTAACAGATGCCATACTTTTCTCTTTGTTATATTTCTATGGGTAGTTATTTTCTGTGCATCCAATGGCACATTTTATATTATTTAATTGGTACATTATGATTATATATAATAGTGGGATTTGTTATGCCATATTCACACATGTACATAACATAATTTGATTAATTTCATTCCCTTTTCCCACTTCTCCTCCTGCCCTCTGATCTACTTGCCCTATTCTACTTATATCCTTTCTATTGTTATATTTCACAATTGTATATGAAAACGAGATTCATTGTGGTGTATTCATACATGAACATGGAATAATTTGAATGGTTTTATTATCCATAATTTCTTCTCCTTCCTCTTTCTCAATCCCTGTCTTCTACTGTGTTCCTTTTATTCTCATGAAATCCTTTTTTATTCCCCCCCCATCTCCCAGATATAAGAGAAAACCTCAACTCTTTACTTTCTGGTCTAGCTTACTTAGAATAATGTTCTTCAGTTCAATCCATTTACCAGGAAATTACAAATTTATTCTTCTTTATGGTTGAGTGCAACTCCATTGTGTGTGTATGTGTGGGTATGGATATATAGTGATATATATATATATATATATATATATATATATATATATATAACATTATGTATATGAAAAGTTGTTGTGCATAGGTGTATGTGTGTATTTATCCTCCACCTTTTGATGGACACCTCAGCCAAGTCTATAACTTGGCTATTGTGAATTGCACTGGCATAAAAATTAGTTTGTATATATTGCTATAGTAAGCTGATTTTAGTGTTG
>NW_026000174.1:4870838-4883696 GCF_001458135.2 Marmota marmota marmota
AAAAAAAAAAAAAAAAAAAAGAAAAGAAAAGAAAAGCAAAAGAAAAAAGAATGAAAAGAGGCTATCTCTAGAAGTCTTGCATTCAACAGATATTAAGGAAATATAATTAAAAATTTAAAATAACTCATTTCACAATTAGATAAAATGGACACTCTCCTTAATGGTCATAAACTACCAAGGTCTACTGAATAAGAAAAAGAACACCAAAGAGTTCAGTATCTAGTGAAGACATTAGTTTCACAGTTAATAATCTTTCCACAAAGTAATCCTAGGGCTTCATGGTTTCATTGGTAAATTGTATCAAATCTGTGAAGGAGAAATAACAGCAATCTTACACAAACTCTTCCCCTAAACAGAGGGAAAATAAAACATGCCAGCTCATTTTCTGAGATCACCGTAAGTCTGATAATATAAACTGTCTTTACAAAATGAGAAAAGAAAATAAAAAGCTAATATCCTTTAAGAACAAAGATACAAAAACTCTAACCAAAATAGTGGCATATCAAGTCAAGTAATATTATATATTAATCCATCATAAGCAAAGGGAATTTCTCCTGGGAGTGCAAAGTTGGTTTAATATTTTTAAAATTCAATCAATGTAATTCAATATAATATCAATATGCAAGAGAAAATTCATAACATCATCTTAGTTGATCAAGAAAAATAATTTGACAATATCTACTTAATCGTTTGTGATAATGCTCCCATAACTTGCATCCAAAAATTCATTAAAGACCATAGCCACTATAAAAGACAAGGAAAGGAAATAGAAGGTATAAACTTCAGGAAAGAATACATAAAAGTGTCTTAATTTGCAGATGACATAATTGTACATGTAGTGAATCCAAAACAAACACATCCATACAAAATAATGTTATGTTAATAAAATATGTTAATTAAGTAAGGCCTTAGAATTCAAGTCCAAGGTAAAAAAAAAAAAGTGTTAGCAGCATGTATGCTACCAACCAACCATTGCAAATTGAATTAAAAAAAAATCAGTGCCATTTCAATATCAATAAAACTACAATATACTTAAGTATAAACATTGCAAAAGATATAAAAGACCCCTAAACTGAAAATTACAAAGTTTTTCTAAGAGAAATTAAAGAATTCCTGAATAAATGGAAAAATATAACATGCTTTTGGGTTGAAAGGTCAATATTGTAGAGATTTCCAATTCCTCTCGAGTTGATTTGGAAAATCAGTGAAATTTTAATGAATATCTCAGGAGGCTTTATGTACAATTTGATGTTTACCCAAACATGTATCTTAAAAATGTAAAGTGCCTACTATATAAAACAATCTTGAAAAAGTCCAAGGATCTGCACTACTTGACTTTAATATTTACTATAAAGCTGTGCTTTATAAAGCTACCCAGTATGGAATTGGAACAATGATAGGCATACAGACAATGGAACCAAATGATGAGTCTAGATGTAGTATCATAAATACACAGTACAATAATTTTTCACAAAAGCACACATATTATTCAGTGAAGAAAAGTTTTCAACAAATGGTGGTGAATCAATGAGATATTTGTATTGGCAAAACTAAACCTTGACAGCTATATTACATCATACACAAAATTAATTTGTGATGTAATAAAGGCCAGTGTACAAAAATTAAAACTATAAAATTAATAGATGAAGGGATCATTTAAAAATTCCATGACCTGAAAATAAGCAAAGATATTTTAGAATAGGAAAAAATACTTCCCATAAATGAGAGTTTAATAACTCAGACTTTACAAAAACTTCAACTTCTCATCAAGAGTCATGATTAAGCAAACAAACAAACAAACAAAAAATGTAAGCTACAGTTTGGGAAAGAATTGCAAAGCATACATCTGAATGAAAAAGTTAACAGGCCATGTTTTGTTTAACTGGGAACAAAAGAACCGACTTAACTTTGGAAAAGTGTTTTGACTAGAATGTTGTGGTTACAGATTAAAGGAACTATACACTGTATATAAACACTGTCCTCTAATTGGAAAATATGTTTCTCATAGAGATTCAAGTTAAAAATTTGGAAACTGCTTTACATGTACATTGGTGTTAAGTAAGTAGTGGATGGTAGACAGTGGGAGCCTGGCTTCTCACTCTTGGAGACAGAAGTTACAGATAGCCAAGAAAGGAAGGCTAGAAAGAACTTAAGAAACTGGATTAAAGTAAGAAGTATCCAAATGAATTTATGTTTATATTCAGACTGATATACATACTAATTAATAGATATAAAATTTAGATAAGGGCATATATATGGATAACATACATAAATATGTTACCTTGTTTTGTCCACCAAACAGCATAAAAATACCAATTTATCAAAGGGATAAAAGTTAACATGACTAGGGCCAGACATGGTGGCATGTGCCTGTAATCCTAGTTAAAGGCTAAAACAAAAGCATAACAAGTTTAAGGCCAGTAGGGGCAACTTAGTGAGAACCTGTCTTAAAATTATAAAAAGGAGGGCTGGGGATGATGCTCAGCAGTAGAGTGCTTGCATGTGTGAAGTCCCCTGTTCAATTCCAGTAAAACACACACAAACACACACACACACACACAAACACAAACACACACACACACATGCTGTGCATGCACAAAATTAACATGACCAAAAATGTCTTGTAGATATTACATCATCACATACCCCCTCACATTATGTGATAAGGACACTTGAGCTCTGTGATACTCTTTTTAAAAGTCTTACTCTCTAACCATGAAAAAAAAATCATACAAATCTAGATCAGGGGCTTTTTTTCTTTCTGTTTTTTTTTGGGGGGGTGGGGCGGGGAAGTACCTGGGATTGAACCCAGGGGCACTTGACCATTGGTGCATATCCTCAGAGCTTTTTTGTATTTTATAGAGAGATAAAGAATCACTGAGTTGCTTAGCACCTCACCATTGCTGAGGCTGCCTTTGAACTCATGATCCTCCTGCCTCAGACTCACAAGCCGCTAAGATTACAGGTATGTGGACCACACCCTGCTGATCAGGGGCTCTTTATGGAATACCTGATCTGTATTCTCAAGATTATTAGAGCCATAAGAAGTAAGGAAAGACTGAAAAATTGTCAAAGACTAGAGGATGTAGAGTCAAATGACAAATGAAATGTGACCCTGGCTTGATTCCTGGAAAAGAAAGGTACATTTATGAAAATACTCTGGTGAAATTCAAATAAAATATATCATGGTGATATAAAGGTTATCAATGGGAAGAACTGGGTGAAGAGCATATAGAAACTCTCTGTACTACCTTTTTTTACTTTAAGTTCAAAATTGTTCCAAAATAAAAAGTTTATTTAAAAAAATGGAGAAATACTTGGATCAACACTTTTGAAGAGAAAATATATGAATAAGTAAAAATACATGAAATTATTCTAAAATTATTATTCTTATTGAAAAGACCAGTTAAAACCACAATGAATTGTCACTTACTGGAATGGCTAACATCAATACAACTAACAACATCAAAGCTTGGAGAGGATGCAAAGCAACTGTTCTCTCATACAATGCTACTTTAAGTGTAAAATGGAACAACTACTCTACACAAATATTTAACAGGTTCCTATTAAAGACTGACATTTTTATAATAAATATGCCTACCTAATGATCCAGAAATTCTACTTCTATGTATTTACTTTAAATACATTAAAAGTTATGTCCACAAAAGACTTCTACCATATCTTCATTTTGCATTATTTGCAATAGCAAAAAATTGAAAATAAGTGAAATGTTTATTGTGAGGAAAGTAGATAAATAAATTATGAAAGATTTAAATAACAAAATACTACTTAGAAATAAAAAAAACAGAAAGAAAAAAAGCCCCTGATCTAGATTTGTATGATTTTTTTTTCATGGTTAGAGAGTAAGACTTTTAAAAAGAGTATCACAGAGCTCAAGTGTCCTTATCACATAATGTGAGGGGGTATGTGATGATGTAATATCTACAAGACATTTTTGGTCATGTTAATTTTGTGCATGCACAGCATGTGTGTGTGTGTGTTTGTGTTTGTGTGTGTGTGTGTGTGTTTGTGTGTGTTTTACTGGAATTGAACAGGGGACTTCACACATGCAAGCACTCTACTGCTGAGCATCATCCCCAGCCCTCCTTTTTATAATTTTAAGACAGGTTCTCACTAAGTTGCCCCTACTGGCCTTAAACTTGTTATGCTTTTGTTTTAGCCTTTAACTAGGATTACAGGCACATGCCACCATGTCTGGCCCTAGTCATGTTAACTTTTATCCCTTTGATAAATTGGTATTTTTATGCTGTTTGGTGGACAAAACAAGGTAACATATTTATGTATGTTATCCATATATATGCCCTTATCTAAATTTTATATCTATTAATTAGTATGTATATCAGTCTGAATATAAACATAAATTCATTTGGATACTTCTTACTTTAATCCAGTTTCTTAAGTTCTTTCTAGCCTTCCTTTCTTGGCTATCTGTAACTTCTGTCTCCAAGAGTGAGAAGCCAGGCTCCCACTGTCTACCATCCACTACTTACTTAACACCAATGTACATGTAAAGCAGTTTCCAAATTTTTAACTTGAATCTCTATGAGAAACATATTTTCCAATTAGAGGACAGTGTTTATATACAGTGTATAGTTCCTTTAATCTGTAACCACAACATTCTAGTCAAAACACTTTTCCAAAGTTAAGTCGGTTCTTTTGTTCCCAGTTAAACAAAACATGGCCTGTTAACTTTTTCATTCAGATGTATGCTTTGCAATTCTTTCCCAAACTGTAGCTTACATTTTTTGTTTGTTTGTTTGTTTGCTTAATCATGACTCTTGATGAGAAGTTGAAGTTTTTGTAAAGTCTGAGTTATTAAACTCTCATTTATGGGAAGTATTTTTTCCTATTCTAAAATATCTTTGCTTATTTTCAGGTCATGGAATTTTTAAATGATCCCTTCATCTATTAATTTTATAGTTTTAATTTTTGTACACTGGCCTTTATTACATCACAAATTAATTTTGTGTATGATGTAATATAGCTGTCAAGGTTTAGTTTTGCCAATACAAATATCTCATTGATTCACCACCATTTGTTGAAAACTTTTCTTCACTGAATAATATGTGTGCTTTTGTGAAAAATTATTGTACTGTGTATTTATGATACTACATCTAGACTCATCATTTGGTTCCATTGTCTGTATGCCTATCATTGTTCCAATTCCATACTGGGTAGCTTTATAAAGCACAGCTTTATAGTAAATATTAAAGTCAAGTAGTGCAGATCCTTGGACTTTTTCAAGATTGTTTTATATAGTAGGCACTTTACATTTTTAAGATACATGTTTGGGTAAACATCAAATTGTACATAAAGCCTCCTGAGATATTCATTAAAATTTCACTGATTTTCCAAATCAACTCGAGAGGAATTGGAAATCTCTACAATATTGACCTTTCAACCCAAAAGCATGTTATATTTTTCCATTTATTCAGGAATTCTTTAATTTCTCTTAGAAAAACTTTGTAATTTTCAGTTTAGGGGTCTTTTATATCTTTTGCAATGTTTATACTTAAGTATATTGTAGTTTTATTGATATTGAAATGGCACTGATTTTTTTTTAATTCAATTTGCAATGGTTGGTTGGTAGCATACATGCTGCTAACACTTTTTTTTTTTTACCTTGGACTTGAATTCTAAGGCCTTACTTAATTAACATATTTTATTAACATAACATTATTTTGTATGGATGTGTTTGTTTTGGATTCACTACATGTACAATTATGTCATCTGCAAATTAAGACACTTTTATGTATTCTTTCCTGAAGTTTATACCTTCTATTTCCTTTCCTTGTCTTTTATAGTGGCTATGGTCTTTAATGAATTTTTGGATGCAAGTTATGGGAGCATTATCACAAACGATTAAGTAGATATTGTCAAATTATTTTTCTTGATCAACTAAGATGATGTTATGAATTTTCTCTTGCATATTGATATTATATTGAATTACATTGATTGAATTTTAAAAATATTAAACCAACTTTGCACTCCCAGGAGAAATTCCCTTTGCTTATGATGGATTAATATATAATATTACTTGACTTGATATGCCACTATTTTGGTTAGAGTTTTTGTATCTTTGTTCTTAAAGGATATTAGCTTTTTATTTTCTTTTCTCATTTTGTAAAGACAGTTTATATTATCAGACTTACGGTGATCTCAGAAAATGAGCTGGCATGTTTTATTTTCCCTCTGTTTAGGGGAAGAGTTTGTGTAAGATTGCTGTTATTTCTCCTTCACAGATTTGATACAATTTACCAATGAAACCATGAAGCCCTAGGATTACTTTGTGGAAAGATTATTAACTGTGAAACTAATGTCTTCACTAGATACTGAACTCTTTGGTGTTCTTTTTCTTATTCAGTAGACCTTGGTAGTTTATGACCATTAAGGAGAGTGTCCATTTTATCTAATTGTGAAATGAGTTATTTTAAATTTTTAATTATATTTCCTTAATATCTGTTGAATGCAAGACTTCTAGAGATAGCCTCTTTTCATTCTTTTTTCTTTTGCTTTTCTTTTCTTTTCTTTTTTTTTTTTTTTTTTTTGATACAAGGGATTGAACTCAGGGGCACTCTCGACCACTGAACCATATTCTCATCCCTATTTTGTATTTTATTTAGAGACAGCATCTCACTGAGTTGCTTAGCACTTTGCCTTTGCTGAGGCTGGCTTTACACTCACAGTCCTCCTGCCTCGGCCTCCTGAGCCGCTGGTATTACAGGCATGTGCCACCGTGCCCTGCTCCCCTTTTCATTCTTGATACCAGTAATCTCTCTCCCTACCCCAACCTGAGATTTAGTTCATTTTTGGTTGACTCACCCTCAGCCTCACAGAACCTATAGCTGACTATGGACTTGTCTTTTTGGCTAGTTTTTGAGACTAGATTCAAAGTTTCTTAGAACTAAATGAGTGCATGGGTCCTTTGTTGCTTTTCTGGCTTAACTTTTCTTAGCAAATTTGGAAGAGAATAAGAGTACATTATAAGTACATTACAGTTACTTTTGGAAATCTTTCAAACCCCAATGTTTTCTGCACAGCCTCAACAAGGTGAAGTTTCTTTTCAACAAGGTGAAGTTTCTTGGTCATTAGTGGACCTTTTCTATCACCTACACCAAGGCCTGGCACTTAGCCTGAAAGCTGCTATAATTCACTGTTTTCCTACAGAAATTTTCATCTTTCTAACAATAAGTTTATCAAGTCTTTCAGGCTCTTCAATCATCCTATGAAATGAATAATTTTTATGTTATCCAGATTTTCTTGGTGTTAGCATGAGTACAAAGTCAATTAAGTATGTTTTTTCACCTCCTAAATCACATGGAGAATTTCCATACCCAACTTTCCTCTCAGCTCTCTTTAAGTCCCTATTTCCATAAGGGTTAGCACTCCATCTTATAATTTTTATTTTAACCCTAATTCAGACATACCATTAATTTGACTATTTGTAAATAATTGTCATATTTTAAATTTATTTATGAATAATTTATAAATATTTTAAATAAATAATTTGTAATTTTTGACAGAATACGAAAAATTCATTTTCAAATTAAATTGTAACTTTATTCTGATATTTTGCTGTCTTATGACCTATAAAATACGCTGTTGTAATAGCATTCATTTCCTTAGACTCTCCCAAAGCTGGAGAAAACTTTCAGTTAGAGACCCTTCAGTTGTTTCTATTTCTTTAAAAATAGAATTTGATAAAAACAAAAAAATATCAAATATATTTTCCTAAAGCTATTGCTTCTTCTGGGAATTACTAATAGACACAATATGCCAGCAAGTGGAGGCCCTAACGTGGTTATGTCCTACCTTTTATGTTGGAAGCATTATGGCATTGTACAAAGATCACTAAAGGCTTTCATTTCTGAAATACGGATGCTATTATATATTCTCTCTCTCTTAGTAGCTATGTGACCTTGGACTGGCCACGACCTCATCTATAAAATGAAGATAAAATTGTCTACTTCAAAGAATGGTTGTGAAGTTTAAATTAGGTTCCAAGGAAGAATATCTGTATCTGTGGATTTGTAGGAGTAGTCCAGGAAGGCACTCAAACTGAAGGAAAACCTTGAGGAGTTTTAGAGAAGAGTATTTATATTTTTTGTCTTTATAAACTTTTAAAAAGATGAAGTATGAGATAATTAACTTTGAGTAGGAGTTGTGGAAGTTATATGTAAGCTATTCTACCAAATCCTATATTCTCGAATTCAGTGATTTGTAACCATTATGAAGTACTGAGAAATATTTGGGAACCTCTAAGCTGACTCGTGAATTCTTGGCATACAGCATGTGCTACCTAAGATTAGCTATTATCCTAGTTACTTAATTGAATATCTGAGATATAATTTAGCTTTAAAAAGTTTTAGTCAACAGTGTGCCACATTATGTCAACATTTAGGTAGTTTTGTTTTGCTTTTGATATAGAATTATTTTTTAAAATATAAAACATTTTTTTCTAAAGCAAATAGTATTGAATCCCCCACACCAAATCCCACTAGTTAGAATATGCTTTTCTAAAATATTTCTTGAAACTTTACAGGCTTATTAGTGAATTATCCTTGATTCTTTTCCTGGGTGACATGGGAATCATGATGTTATTCTGTTTTTTACCCTGAGCTTCGGATGAATAATAGAAGATCTATAACTCTTTTGGAGAATAAATACAAAATAGCAATATAAATTCATTGAGTTTTAACTATGCTATCATAATTTTATGCATGGGAGATTTTGGCTTCATTATATTTTGATTATATATATAGATCATCTCATACACCATGGATCCTTCCTGTTGAAAAATGATATAAGTCATTAGAGACCCATTCAAAGGGAAATGAGTGTACTAGACATGTGGTTCAAGAGATAATTTGGAAAACAACCTTCATTTCTCCTCTATTTTTAATAACTTAGGTCATACCCTAGTATAAAATTATATAACATATGGTCTAAATTCATATGTGTGTGTGTGTATATATATATATATATTGAATTGATAATTATTTTAGTTTATAACCTAGCTTAAGAAATACTCTAAATAAATTTAAAGACAAAAATAACTACTTTTCTTTTTTTATTATATACTATGCTGCCAAATATACTGAAAGTCAATCTTCCTCAAATATCACTCAATTGATTAAAAAATTCTTCAATTGTTTCCTGCAAACATAAGAAGAAAATTCTGTGTCCCCCAAGGTGACTCTGAATACTTCTATTTGACTTATCTCCTGTATTATACTCCATTATTCCTCAGTAGTATCTTTTTTTTCTTTTCAAATTTGTTCCTTAATTGTCTGTAGTGCACTTTAAAGTCTTTCCAGGTTTGTTTAGGGTACTTTCCTCTCTTGTTTTTCAATTCACAATAGCTAAACTGTGGAACCAACCTAGACGCCCTTCAATAGATGAAGGATAAAATAAAATGTGGATAAAATAAAATGTGGCATATATACACAATGGAATATTACTCAGCAATAAAAGAGAATAAAATCATGGCATTTGCAGGAAAATGGAAGGAGTTAGAGAAGATAATGCTAAGTAAAGTTAGCCAATCCCCAAAAAAACCAAATGCCAAATGTTTTCTTTGATATAAGGAGGCTGATTCATAGTGGGATAGGGAGCGGGAGAATGGGAGGAATAGATGAACTCTAGACAGGGCAGAGGGGTTGGAGGGGAAGGGAGGGGGCATGGGTTATTAATGATGGTGGAATGTGATGATCATTATTATCCAAAGTACAGGTATGAAGACATGAATTGATGTGAATATACTATGTATACAATCAGAGATATGAAACATTGTGCTCTATGTAACACGAATTGTAATGCATTCCACTGTCATATATAAAAATAAATAAATAAAGTCTTTCCAGCATGTTAAACACTTTCTCTTACCTAGAATTTCCTATCTTCTTCTTCCCTTTAACACCCATATCACCAACTATCATAGTCCAATCCAGTCTTGTCTGTCCCTGAGTTGCTATGGCATTAATTGTGGATTGTTTCTTATCTCTTTAGTCAGAGAGCAAAGGGTATCATATCTTATGTCTTTTACATCTGCTGGATGATATAGAAAATAATTCAGCTTATACATGTTAAATTTTGGACTGAATAGTCAAAAGCACTCAAAATAAGAAAGATTTTCTTTAAATTGTGGTTATTTTTTTTAATTAGTAATAAGAGTCTTACTAATTTTTAATTTAGGAATAAGAAATTAATTTTTAAATATAAACCTTTCCCTAATTTCACTGATTTAACAAAAATACACATACAAATGATTTTATTATGATAGTTACTTTGTGTCAAGCATGTAATTTATTTGCTCTTTTATCCAACAAATATTTATTGTTCGTATATCACGAATACTAGATCCTGGGATCACAAGCGCAAATATAACAGGAGTGATTCCTGTACTTATGGAGTTTTCAATCTAAAGAAAAAGAGAGTCCTTAAGTAAATAAATACATCATTTGTTGTAATTATTATAAACACTCCAAAGAAAAGCAGAGGGCATCATGAGCGATTTATATCAGAGGTACTTGCTTATAATTGGAAGGTTGCTGAAGAAATGACAAACATGTATACCTATTTATACTATTTATAATAGTCATCATGATTTTCTTTTATTGTGTGAACTTTTATCTCTATTTTATAAGCAAGAATTATTGAGAAACTCAAAGTGACAAGGTTAGAATTTAACCTAGTATTGTGGACTGTATGCAAAGTGTCTTTCCTCACAGTATTTCTTTTTCAGAAAGATACATAACTCCAAAAGGGAAAGAGGGGAGGGGGGGAGGGAGGGAGGGAGAGAGAGTGTAGAGTTAGAGTTAGTTTAAGAGAAAAAGAGATTTATCCAATAGGGTGCAGATCCCCATCATCTCTCTGGTTCTTCCAAAGACAGAGAAACTGAGTAAGTACTACTATAGAAAATCCTAAAGTGGAACAGGATCCATGGGGCACTGTGGAAAAAAAGGAGGATTTTTAAAAATGGAATCTACTTTATTATTGTTCTGACCATAATTTCAGCTGAACTAGTCAAGATAGTTTAATTTGATGTGTAAAGGATTATGAGCTGCTCCCAGTAGTGCACAATACAGAACAAGCTATGAGGTTTCCCTCCCATGTAAAATTTCTATAAAATCAAATTTGTGCATTTAATCTAAAAGGGAAATTTTTTTTAAAAAAAATTCATACAAACCAGAGAATTAATTGAATTTACTCCATTCTAAGGATGAATAGTTCACTAGTAATGAGCATATATTCATTATATATTGTGTGCCAGTCATTGTTCTAAGCACTCTTTTCACACATGGACTCATTTTACCCTCAAAGACTGATACAGAAGACCCTGTACTAATCACCACAACACACCTGCTGCCCAGGCATCAACTCTCTGGGCTGTCTGTATGCTAGCTTAGTATCCTTGAACCTCAAGTCTATTCTAACACCAGGTGATGGGCTGGGCTTTATTCTTCTAAAATTGTCACCTGAGTCACTGTTTAGGTCTATAATTGTAATGAAAGTTCCTCTTCCCAACCTCCTGCCAAAGTTAAAGGACAAAGATGTTGCCCTAATTTATTATTCTCCAGAGATGACTTTATTATCTAATATTCTATTAATTATGGTGTCATACAAATATCCTACTACCCACTGTGCTACTACTTATGTGCTTAGTAAATTCTTATTAACTAGCCAATCACCTTCACACACTGTCAACCACATAAGCATATATCAAAATCACTTGTCAGTAAATTAAAAACCCACTGATTATTCTCATTTTAAAGAAAACATTTCAATGAATATTTTCCAGAAAGTGAACATGATCTAAATAGCAATGTGTATTGCATCTCTCATGATTAGAATTGCCTACCTTGGGGTCCTTTGGGATGTCAGCATAGTTTCATACATAAGGCACATTTGATTTAAAATCATTTTTCTTTCCCAATTTTTTTTATGATCAAAACCAAAATCCCTCTTTAGAAAGAATGCCTTTATATTCTTTATGTATATGCAGTTTTCTAACAAGACATATATTAGATATTATTAACTTTATTCAGAAAGTGTTTTTTAAGTTGTTCTTACTTGGCAAGCCACTGAATTTTCTTACATTGTACAAAGCTCAGGTTTTAAGGGTTATCTTGAAGGACAATATCATATTTTTAAAATCCATTCACTCTTCTAACTTAAAAATTTCTTCCTTATAATGTATCTTCTTTTTTGTGAAGCTGGGAGTGGGAGATACATGACCCCATTTCCCTATTTGCCACCTGTGCAGCAGTGTATCTTAATGACACTTATTAGATAACCCTAATCCTTATGTGTTCTTTTAAATCTAAATTTATATTCTAGAAAATCTGTGTAGTATGATTACAATGAACCACTTTCATAATAGAAATGGGGCTAACTTATAGTGGTAGCCAGGGAAATTCTAAGATGTTACTTTGTGTTCATTTTTTTTTCTTTTAACTTTTAGTGGCAAATTTTGACAGAAGGTTCAATGGACAAATGACAGATTGTTCTTAAGTTGGCTGCCAGAATGTTCAGCTGAACTAAGTGTCCAAAGTTCTTTTCCCATCATTACCACTCTTTCCACCCATTTTGTGGACTCAAGTAACAGACTGTATTCAGTTGTCAATGATTATTTATCAACTGGCAATAGCCATCTGTTCTAGGATCCCTAGAACAATTATTTATTTTTTTTTTATTTTTTATTGTGGGTTGTTCAAAACATTACAAATTTCTTGACATATCATATTCCACACTTTGATTCAAGTGGGTTATGAACTCCCACCTTCACCCCATACACAGATTGCAGAATCACATCAGTTACACATCCATTGATTTACA
>NW_026000174.1:4888924-4903571 GCF_001458135.2 Marmota marmota marmota
GCCGCGGGGCGATTTGCTGAATAAGCAGTTACCCTCCGTGCGACAAACCTCTCGCGTTTGAGTCCCCGTAGCCGATCCTCGTGCGATGGAAATCCTTCCTCCAGGTTCCGGAGCACCCCACTATTGCTGGAAATTCCTAACAAGATATCCTTTAGCCGTCCTGACTTGTCATACTCCCACACAGTGAAGCAGCACACGGGGGTAATGCACTCCCCTCGCCGCCATCTTCCTTCTCCCGTCATTTTCTAAAGAAGTGAACTACCTTAATTTCTTTCTAATGATTTTACTTCAAATCCCACTAACAATAAGCTGTCTCACTTTTCATCTGAATATAGGTCATACTTTCAGCAGCTTTCAAGATCAATCCATCAGTCAACAAAAATGTATTTACTGAGTGACTGCCCCCACCTGCTTTACTAGCTCACACAATCTCTTTTTATCCTATTTTAAAAGTGCATCCCTATCTTCATAAGCTTAGAGAAGAGCCATGGAGCCACATCTCCCTGCTAATTCATCTAAAAATCTGTGTTTCAGGAAAAAAAAATGCTTTGGGCTGCTTGTTGCAAAAAAGGTCATATCAATATTTATGGACCAGATACTAAAGGAAAGCATTCTGCTATTTTATTTTGTTTCATCTTTCCTAAACTATCCAATGACAATGACAGCACTGATTATTAATGCACTTCAGTACCCCACCTACTCTCCTGCCTAGTTGATAAAATAAAAGAATTGCAAGGTTTCAGTTGTTCATATGTAACTTTTATAGATTATGTTAGCAATAGTATTTCTCTTTCACATACATGAATGCATTCCTTCCTCATAAAAATCTTATATGGGTAGATATTATTATTATCTCAGTTCTGTAGATCAGTGAACAGCTCACAGATGGTAAATGATTTGCTCAAAACTGCCCAGACAGTAAATATGGGTGCTCTGATGTGAATCTAGATCTCTTATGCTCTAAATACAGAGTTATTTCTACCAAAGTACACTGCATATATGTGTTATCTTCTAAAAAGTGAGACAATCTTTGAATCATATGAAATTGTTGATATATAACTATAAACTATATAGTTATACATCAACTTACAAAATGGCAATTCTATATGGTCCCACCTGATAGTAAAATAACAACTTAGTGTGGTGGTTGAGAACTGGGAGTCTGGAATCAGACTGCTTAGGTTCACCACTTGATTCTCCTATTCTCTCCCTATGAGTTACTTAAACGTACTGAACCTTGACATCATTATTTACAAAATGGGTAAAAATTGTCCTTATCTCATTGAGTTGTATAAGGAATGAATGGCATAAATTAAGTTCTAAAATTTAACATATAGTAAAACTTCAAATATATTAATTCCATACTTTGGGGGCTATCATCTGAGGCTTTGGATTCAATCAGATGTAGCAGCTAATCCTAAATTGGATACTAACTGGCTTTATGATTTTAGAGAAATAGTCAACCTCAGCTCCTCCTCAAGAATATAAAAAGGGGGTTAATAACAATCCCATAGAGTTGTGAATAAATAATTTAGTGAATTAGCATAAAAATATTATTTGAATATGTGGAAGAATAACCTACCATGTGATAGGTACTGTTATTACACTATTTCTTATCAATACAGAAAGGTGAAGAAAGGCTCTCAGGAAAGCCTCTCCCTAAAGAACAACTTCAAACTAGACAGAACTGTCAAAAATAACTATTTCTGGACTTTGGAAACTGATCAAAGGAATATAGCAATTTGAGAAAAAAAAATTACTCAAGAAAAATACTGAGCCTTTGTTAACCACAGTGAGGTCTGTGGTCTAGCCTGGGGTTTCTTCTATGCATCCTCCTCTCTCTGCATCTACCCCCTCTCCATTACTAAATTCTGTGGGTACAATAGTTGTACCAGAGCAGGAAAAGCAGTGAAAATCAGCAGCTTCACTGCCTTAGGGGGCTGACTTCATTTGTAGAAGAATGTGGGAAAAACTCATGCTCAGTTATTGAAAACAATAATTTCAATGGAAACAATCAGGGAAAGAGAAATTAAAGTAGCTTAAGGTTATAATACTGGTCAGTGTGATCAAAAGACCAGCCATAAATTTAACAAGGAAATTTGAGGAATTGGAGAGTCATGTAGACCTTGAGGGTACCTGCATGTCTCTGCTAACCTGGAAAGTTGAGTGTGTGTGCAAGGTCACATGTGTACTCAGGAGCCAGGAAAGGGTCCCAGCCATCAACACAAGGCTCAATGTGAGGCTTTGAACATGCACACAAGCAATATGAAAAGACTTGCCAGAAAACCAATATTCTGGCAGAGTTGTAAACTTCATTAATTTGAACACATTACTTGATCCTCAAATAAATCCATTGGTAAAATATGTAGGGCTTACTGACTCAAAGTGTTTAAGTATAGCCTCTAATATAACACTACTACTGCTAAGATCTAGGGGAAGCCAGACTTCCAAAAACAATAAAGGAGTAAGAAGAGGAAGAGAAAGAAGCATGGGAAGGGGATGGAGAAAGGGAGAGAGAAAAGCATCAGATTAGAGATACCAGCAGCTATACAGTATTGCAGGCAGGACAGACTATAGATCCCGCCCAGTCATATGTTAAAACAACAATAGCAACAATCTGGGGTTGGGAGTGAAAGGAAAGGTAAATAAGAATCCACAGATAGCCTTTTACCTAATATATCTAAAATGTAGCCTTTTACCTAATATATCTAAATCTCAAGAAAATATATATAAGGGATGCAAAGAAAAGAAAGTATAATCTATAGGTATGAAAGTAAGAGGTAAACAGGAACCGTGTCTGAGGCATTCCAGATATTGAAATTAGCTGACAAAAACTTCAAAGTGGCTATAAACATGTGCAAAACACTAAAGAAAATATTTTTTAAAAAATATTAAAGTGAAGGGTTGATGATGTACCTCAGTTGCTTGCCTAGCATGTGTAAGACACTGCATTAGCTCTCCAGTACTGATGAAAAATAAAATAAAAATAAACTGAAATATTACAACAATGAGTCATCAAATGGAGAATACTAATAAGTAAGTAGAAATTACAAAATAAAATCTCATGGAAATTCTGGTGTTGGAAACTATAATTCACTGGAGTTTTGAGTCCCTGGTCCAAAATGTAAAAAGCATGACTCTTTCTTAACATGAAAGCTAAACATACTGAAGAATCAACAACACTCCATCATCACAGAAGTGAAGTTGCAAGGCAAAGTATAGCTTCTAAAGCTAGAGAGAGACAGAGAGGTAGACACAGATAATCACAAATTACTGCAGCAAAAAACCAATGAGCAAAAACGTCTGTGGGCAGCATAGCCAGAGAGGAAAACCTGAACTGTATTTGATGAAATGCTGAAGGCTCAGGGTGGACAACTCTGAGATTTAAAAATTCCAGGGGAACCCAAGCATAGGGTTTCCACATTTTCATGAGTTTCACCCCTGGAATCTCCACCATATCTTCACAGAGGGTGTTGGAGAAAAAAGTCCTAGGGCTTCTCTCAGGGAAAGGAGAAAAGGAACCATTTTGAAATAAAATGAACCATTCTGTTCTCATAAAACCTGTCCTCAGGAGAAATTATGTTACCAAAGCCTAATCTGCTAGGTTTTTATCAGATCCTAAACTACCTGGAAGAAGGGAAAACCCAACTTCTGTCCATATTAACCATTTTGCCCCACCTAAAGTTGGAAAGAGAACAATTAAGAAATATGGAAAAATTTACAGCCTAGAACATAAGCTCACCAAAAGACTGATTTTCCTCTCCAATACATTACCACTATAATACTAAAGACCTATTTACTGAAGCTCTGTCCAGCACATCATGCCTTCGTTTCAACAAATGTCTACTAAAAGGCAAGAATAACACAATAGGAAGATACTGCACAAGACTCAGAGCCAGGGTCAGGTATGTCAGGAAAGCTAAAATGAATAATATACTAAGGGTTTTTTTAGGGAAAACTAGCAACATGAAAGGACAGACAGATAATGTAAGCAAAGATGAAAATTCTAGAAAATAATAAGAAAGAAATTTTAAAGATTTCTAAAAAACTGTTGATGAATCAAGAATGCTTTTGATAGGCTCATTAGTATACTGCACACAACTGAGGAAAGAAATCTGAGTTTGAGGATATAATGAAAACCTACAAAACTGAAAAGCAAGAAGAAAAGATTGAAAAAAATACTAACCAAGACATAATAACCAATACTGTCCCAAGAACTGTGAGACAATTAAAAAAAGAAGTTATAATACAAGTGTAACTGAAATTTGTGAAGATAAAGAAACACAGAGAAACTAAAACAATATTTGAAACAATACTGAGAATTTCACCCAAATCAATATCTGCCACCAAAACAAGAACCCAAGTATCCACAAACCTCAGAGAACACCAAGAAGCACAAATGTCAAAACAAACAACAAAACTCACAAAAACATGATACGTAGGTATATTATATTTAAACTTCAGAAAAAAATGTAAAAATGTAAAGAAAGTGGAATGGCTGTAGCCAGCTGGTATGGAGGAAACTACCAAAGAGCAAAAATAAGACTTAAATATCAGACTTCTCAGAAACCACGCAAATAAGAGCTTGTAATGGCATATTTACTGTATTGAGATAAAAAAATCCATCAGTCTAGAAAATTATAAAATTTTTCTTGAAAAATGAAAGAGAGAAAAAAAAATTAAATTTTATAGTAAAATTAAACTTTTCAGGGACTAGGAAAATCATATAGATTTGAAACCGATACTAGAGAAAGGAAGAGTATTGGTGAGTAAAAAAGAAAATAAATTTTAAAACATTTTTAATCTTAATTTAATAAAGTTTGTTTAAGTTAATAATAGAAACAATGTATATGATCATGTGTGTGCACATATATTTATGTGCACTTATGCATAAGTGACATGAATGACAGCAATGACATTAGCAGGAGGAATTGGAAATATTTCATTATTATATACTTCCACTACTTGCAAAGTAGTGCAATGCTAACTGAAAGTTAACTTGAATTAACTGTAAATGCACAGTGCAAATTCTATGGTGACCACTGAAAAAAGTATAATTGCTTTGTTAATAAAGCAGAGAAAATTGAATCATTTAAAATGCTCAAATTATTAAAAAAGCAGAAAATGTGTGAAAGATCAAAATAGGAACAAAGGGCAAAAATAACCATTAAATGATATTGGCAAGTATGGTCACTATTAATTGAACTATATCAACGATAATCTTTAATGCCAAGAGTATAAATTTATCAGTTAAAACAGATGTTCAGAATGAAAAAAATAAAACACAACTATATATTTTCTATAAAAAAATGCCTTAAATACAAAGACACATATAAGTAAAAATAAATGGATGGAGAAAAATATCTCATGTTCACCATAATCAAAAGAAAGCAATAGTGCCTATATTGATTTCAGACAAAGCAGATACCAGAGCATGGAAAATTTCCATGGGTAAAAACTGGCATTACATCAAATTATAGAAGGGTCAGTCAATACTCCAAAAGGAAAAAGTTTGTATGGGCTTAACCAGAGAGTGGTAAAATACATGAGATGAGAACTGATAGAATTGCAAAGAGAAAAAAATGAATTGACTATTACAGTTAGAGCCTTGAAGAACTTCTAGCAAAAGTGGACAGATTCAGCAGTCATAAAATCATAAAATCATAAAATCATTAAGGATAAAATTAAGGATAAAATTAAGGATAAAATCAGCTGATTTCCTGTATAACAGGTGTGAACAGTAGAAAGGGAATTTGAAATTTAAAAAAAAATCATTTACATTAGTATTTTTAAAGCATATTACCAAAGATTTGAATGAGGAAACCCACAAAACTCTGATAAAATATATACTGTGGATATGAATAAACTGATTCTAAAGTTTATATGAAGAAGTAAAAGATCCATAATAGTTATCTCAGTATTGTGGGAGAAGCATTAAGTTAAAGAACTCTTTGACTTGAAGTTTCCCTATGAAGAGTGGGAAATAAATGAATATATAGATGCACAGATCTATGGAACAGAAGGAAGAGTTCAGAATCAGATTCATAATCAATTGACCTTTGACAAAGAAGCAAAGAGAATAAAATAGAGCAAAGTCTTTTCAACAAATGGTGTAGGGATAATTGAGTATTCACAAGCAGAAGTGATTAACAAAGGAACCTAGACATGGTCCTTTTGCTCTTCAGAAACAACAACAACAAAAAGGACAATTTTTAACTCAAATTAACTCAAATATTGTCTCAAAATTTAAAAATTAGAATAAAAAGAACTGAGCATGTAGCTTAGTGGTAAAGCACCCCTAAGTTCAATTCCCAGCACACACACACACACACACACACACCTCTCAAAATGGATTGTAAATCCAATAACTCAAAAATATAAAAGATATCATAGGAGAGAATATAACTGAAGAAAACATAGGAGAGAATCTTGATGGTCTTGAGAATTAAAATGGCCTTTTAGATATAACACCAAAGGATAATGCATGAAAGAAATAACTGGTGAGTTGGACTTCATTTGAAATTAAAAACATCTGTGAAATACTGTGTCAACAACATGCGAAGACAAGCCACAGACAGGGAGAAAAATATTTGCAAAAGTCACGTTTGATAAAGAATTCTTTCTATATCTCCAGAACATACAAAGAACTTTTTAAAACTCAACAACAGGAAAAGGAATAACTCAATTTAAAAAATTTCAAAAGGTCTGAACAGACTATATTGAAAAAGATATATAGATGGCAAAGAAGCATATGAAAAGGTGCTCAAAATAACCCATTAGGGAATTACAAATTATAATAATAAGAAGATACCAGACCATGTTTATGACAATGGTAAATCCAAAATACTGACAACACTAAAGGCCAGTGAGGATATGGGTATTGGTAATGAATGCGGGGCCAAAAAGACCTCTCATTTATTGCACATGGGAATAGCACTTTGGAAGATGCTTGATTGCTTCTTACAAAACTAAACATAATGTTACTATATAATCCAGAAATCATGTTCCTAGATATTTACACAAAGGAGTTGAAAACTTACATCCACAAAAGAACTTGCCCATTCAATTATCAAGACGACAAGCAAAAACAAATGGTGAGGACATGGGTAAAAGGATATACTCATACATTGCTGGTGGAACTGCAAATTGATGCAACCACTCTGGAAAGCAGTTATGGAGATTCCTCAAAAAACTAGGAATGGAACTACCATTTGACCCAGTTATACCACTCCTAAGTATATATCCAAAGGAGTTAAAATCAGCATACTACAGTGACACAGCGACATAACTGTTTATAGTAGCTCAGTTCACGATAGCTAAGCTATGCAACCAAACTAGGTGCCCTTCAACAGATGAATGGATAAAGAAAATGTGGTATATATACACAATGGAATATTATTCATCCATAAAGCAGAATGACTTTGAGGGAGAAAGGGGTGACTAGGCAAAACACAGAGGATTTTTATGGCAGTGAAATTATTCTGTATGATGCTACAATGGTGGGCACATGTTACACATTTGTCAAAACTCATAGGATGTGTAACACTAAATCCATACCCTAATGTAAACCATGGACTTTGGGTACTGATATGTCTATAAGATTCACTAGCAAATCTGTCATGGAATGTCATTAGTGGGGGGAACGCATATGGGGCTATATAGGAACCTTCCCTACTTTCCATTAGTTTTCCTATGATATAAAACTTTTTTAAAAATAAGGTTTACTAATTTAAAAAAAATTACTAGATGGGTTCAACCATAGATTTGAGTTAGCCGAAGGAAAAATATCAGTAAACTTGGAGATACATCAATGAAAATTTTTATATTAGTTTTGTTAAAATCAAATTCTCTGTTTTTATTTAAGATCACCATCATTTCCTTTTCAATTTTAAGGATTGTTTTTCTGGATATAATAATTTTGGCTAAGAGTTATTTTATTTAAGGAGTTCAAATAGGTAATTCTGATTGCCTGTGGCTACCATTGTTTATGATAATAATTAGAAGTTAATCTTATGTAATTACCCTCTGTGTGATAAGTCATATCTCTTCTTATTTTTAAATTTTCCTCATTTAAACATTTGAATATTACATACGCTGGTATATCACTTTGTATTTATTCTAGTTGGAGTTTGCTGAGCTTCTTGAATGTGTAAGTGAATATTTTCATCATATTTGGAAATTTCTAGACATTCTTTTTTCAAATAATTTGTCTGCCTCTTTTATTTTCCTGCTTCTACTATGGATATATTGATATGTCTAAGGTGATCCCCAAAGTTTCTGAAGATCTCTTTGTGTTTTCTTAAAAATGAATGGAAGTAGTAATCTGAAAAGAGCCGGCTACACTGAAAGCCAGTAAAAAAATCTATGGCAAAAACTGACTAAAGAATAAATAGAGAATTTATAATAATAGGGAAAATTCATCAGAAAGAAATATGTAATAATAATATAAAGTACATATTCAGTCAATATTTGGGAAACTGAATGTTGCCAGAACCAAATCTCTGAGGTTGGGAGTAATTAAAGGGATTTTTGGACTAACTCTACAGGCCTTACAAAATGCTGCAGATGTTAGGTAAGTGAGTATATGAGCTGTCTAAGAACACTGTTCTTATCTAAAATAGCAACCAGAGTTAAAGGCTCAAAATATAATCAAAATGATCGAGAGTGGCTTTTCAAATAGTATATTTATATGACCAATTTGCCAACAACATCAGCTTCAATAAAATGGCAGTATTATTTTGAACACTGCATTAAGACTGAAAAATTATTTTCACAGTAGAAATGAATAAGTTTAAGTAAGTGAATGGTGGCTAAACAACTACTACTAGCAAAGCTGTATGAATAGTAATAATTGAAAAATGTCTTTCTGCAAAGACTGAAATACCACTCAGTTGTCTATTTCAACTTGCCTTCAACCTTATAACTAGGTAGAAGTATGGTAAGTGCTAAGGGTACTCATTAAGTTTATCTGACTCTGATGCCTAAAGATTTTGAAAAATATATCCTTTGTTTTACATATACAAGTTTATTTGTGTGTGTTTGCACATGGGCATGCCTGCACATATGCATAAACACACATATAAAATGAACATCTATTTTTAAAAACAAAAATAGGTTAAATATATATTTATATAATTGTACATGAAATATTATTCACTAATACATATTAAAATTAAGGTGCAATGTTCCCATTTTAAAGTGACAAAGTGATAGCATTTTTATATTACAAATTGGTAAGAACAGACTCATGTTTATTATATTTGTCATCATTATAATACTTTTACAGACATCTAGGCCTATAAAAAAAAAAAACAGAAAAAATGTGATTCCCATTTTCAAAGAACGTGAGAGGCCTCTTGAAGATGGCTTTTCAGTTTTCTTTGGAATCAAGGAGCTTATAAAGATTCAGAGGCAGGTTGTATTTGTGTGAATTTTCTTCCTTGTCATCACGAAGAAAGAAACATCCCGCTAGTTCAAGCTGTGAATCAAACTTTACCAAGAACTATTTAACCCAATCGCTGTTTTGGAATTTGAGCATCTTAAAACCAAAAGAGAAAATACATTTTAAACCCACAAGAACTCGTTTTTTTTTTTTTTTTTTCCATGTGCAGTTTTAAGAGAATTTTCCTCTCGATGTTGTTAAGTATTCCTGGTATTGTCATCAGCAGAATCTGTTCCTGTGGGCATAATTCCAGGAAATAAGAATGGTGACTGCTTTATACCTCTGGTCTGTTAGAGTTAATGAAGGCATTTGGATGGAGGGTTCACGGTAAAGGCCTTCAGACTACTTAAAACTATTAATCAATAGAAGTAAAGTATTCCTTGAGTATTGTATCTGATTGCTTTAAAAACAGGAATGAAAAACAGAAGTGCTCAATATAAGGGAAATTGCCTTGGCAACGTGGCATGTATTCTTGAGAAGGGACTGTTAGACTCTAAAATGTAACCACTGCTGCCTGAAATCTTTGCAGATTGCCCACAGTGTTCAGCTTTTCCCAATATCAAATAGGTTACAATTACCGCTGCTGGTTTCCAGTCAACATTCAAATTCATTTTAAATATAGATTCCCATAAACTTGCCTATCCAAATATGCAAAGTGTTTTATGAGAACAACCTTTTTGACCAAAGCTTCAGTTACCAGAGAAGGAAAAGGATTTAGTGATCTTGAGGGAGGCACTTAGACTTAAAAATAAAGTACAGTTATATGCTTTATGTGAATATATTTACACAGAGGCACAAACCATGAAAAATATTTAAATAATTAATGTTTATCCATCTAAAATATGAATTTTAGAAAATAAACACTTTAGAATTTATTTTCACTCCTCAACTATAGATACACTTTAAGTAACCATTCATTTTCATTTTCATAATATCAAGGCATTTTCAAGTACATTATCTTGCTAGGAGATAAGAATGGTTTTAGCTCCATTTTAAATGTGAAGAAACTGAGGTTTAGAGAGATTAAGTATCTTGACCAAGTTCAACTAATAAGTTTATGGAGTTGGGGTATACACTCATGTTTTTTGACTCTTGCTTCTGGACCCTGTTTGAAAATTTATGAACATCAGTGAATTTTCACAAGCTTTGCAAGAAACTGTTAAATTGGAATAAAAACTTAGAAATCATTCCTTATAAAAAATTGCTTTAGAATTGCAACTCTAAAGCCATAGTATCCCTAAATATTCTCTTTTGCTTTTTTTATTTCTCCAGCAGGGAAGTTTTGGCAATGATCTGTTTATTCTTTTGCCAAAGAATACCCTTAAAGGAAAAGCATACTAAGCCAAAATTCCTGGACCATGATCTTGTGAAAAAAAGGGACATTCAAGCCTTGGTGCAGGATGTCACACCAAGGCTTATGTGTACCTACAATAAATCATCTGTGGCATTCTTCTTGAAAGACTTTTCAAGTGTCACTGAATTATCAGTTCTACTAACTTCAAAGTTGAATGACTAGTAAGCTGTACCAGAAAGCCCTTTAACTAATAAAATTCCCTCATCCAACATGTCTACATGTTCTGAATACCTTGACTACTGCAGGGTGAGAAATGGTCAGTGTTAATGTTTAAACCAATGAATGATCAATATTGAGTCATTAAGATAAATGGCTCAACATACATAAAGACACAAATAAAAGGATATAACAAATAAATATCTGATGGACTCCCTGGACTACAAGGAGTTTATCATGGTAATAAAAGGTTGCAAATGTTTAATTTTATGGTTTCCAAATTGAAACTGACTTAATGTACTTTACGTGGTTGGATTTCAAACTAGAATCTAACTTGAATCATACATTGCTGGGTCTCTCTCTTTCCAAAATTGTTAATGATGATGCAATGTGTTGAAAAAGTAAATCAAGGAAACAATTCTTGGAAGTTTTCTTTATTCTATAAATCATGTAAGGCATATAACCTTGCTGAAGTAATTCAAGGTTCTACAATTTTCAGACACTTGAATGTTTTTCTAACATTTTTTTTTCAGAAAAGAAAATTTGCTAGTATATGAATTTACTGGAAATAGCAATGCCTGGGCTTTTTCTGGAGACCCACAAGGAACCCCTGTTGGGAGATTCATGATGACCTGCAACACTCTATAGCTAAAAGGAAAGGGTAGCTACACAGCCTTTTGGCCAATATTTCTCACAATTCAAAATCATTTCCTTCCTCTTTCCTTATTCCCTTGTCAATTAATAAGTTTCTTTTGAGAGTTAAGACAAAGAGGAGCTAACAAATTTTATACAATGCTTTATTGCTAGAAAGAGAAAAATACTGACTAATGAATATTGTACATACTAAACTAGGCATATATTCACTAATTATGTACAGTCTTTGATGTAATTTTAAGGAAAGGACTAAGAATATCAAATCAAAAAAGAGATACAAAATGAAAGTTTGTTCATTTTGATTGTAGTCTGGTTAGTGGACTAAGAGTCAGAAGACCTGGATTATGGTCCTACGTTTATTACCAACCAAAAGTACCATCTGGAGAAAGTCAGATTTTCTACTCGGACCTCCATTTCTGAATCTACAATTCACATTATATAATCTCAGTAGTTATGATTTCTAAAGGCTTTTTAGAATTCAGACATTCATGAATATCTGTTTTAAGACTCTTCACGCTAAAAGAAAAATTTTATGCATGTGAGAATTATTCAAATGGACTATCTTAGTCTTCCCTTTCTAAATCTACTGTAATTGATTTCAGCTGGCAATGAAAAAGGGAATAAATAATTTAAGAATAGTGTGTGTGTGTGTGTATATATACACACACGTATATATATTTATAAAATTTTCTATTTCTTTTTTATTGGTGCATTATAGTTGTACATAATGGTGGGATCATTATTATATATTTGTACATGCACACAATATAACAATTAATTTGGCCAATATCATTCCCCAGTATTTCCCCTACCACTTACCTCCTTCTTTGTGTTGGTCCCTTTCCTATAGATGTCCCTTCGATTTTTATGAGATGCCCCCTACCTTTTTTTTCCTTTTTCCTCTATAGCTTCCACATATGAGAGAAAATATACAATACTCGACTTTCTGAGCTTGGCTTATTTTGTTTAACATACTATTATGAAGTTCCATGTGTTTTTCTGCAAATGACATAATTTTATTCTCCTTTGTTGCTGACTAAAACTTCATCTTGTATATATGTCACATTTCCTTTATCCATTCATCCATTGACAGAAACCTGTTTTCCATAGTTTTGGCTATGAATTGTGCTACTATAAAAATGGGTATACACATATTGCTATAGCATACTGACTTCAATTCTTTAGGCTAAATACTTAGTGGTGGTATAGCTACATCATATGGTGGTTCCATTTATAGACTTTAGACAATTCTCCATATGGATTTCTAAAATGTTTGAATTAATTTACAACCCCACTAATAGTATTAAAATGTTCCTTTTACCCCATATCCTCTCCAGCATTTATTATTGTTTGTATTCTTAGTTGCCAATGGACCTTTATTTCACTTATTTAATTACATGTGGTCCTACGAATCAAACCCAGTACTTCACACATACTAGGCAAGTACTCTACCACTGAGCCATGACCCCAACCCTTTGTTTGTATTCTTGATGACTGATATTCTGACTGATGTGAGATGATATCTCAGTGTAGTTTTTATTTGCATTTCCCTAACTGCTCATGATGTAAAATATTTTTTCATATTTTTGTAGATCATTTGTATTTCTTCTTTTGAGAAGTGTCTGTTTAGTTCATCCATCCACTTATTAATTGGGTTATTTGGGGTTTTTTGGTATTAAGTTTTTTAAAATATTCATAATAGTAAACTTCTATCAGAAGAGTAGCTAACAAAATTTTTCTCCTATTCTGTATGTGCTTTTTTCACATTCTAATTTATTTCCTTTTACAAAATCAACATACAAAACCCAATAACTTTTCTCTACACCAATAATAAATTTGCTTAGAAAGAAATCTGGAAAACAATCCTATTCACAATATCCTCAAAAAAGAAAAAAATATTCTGGACTAAATCTAATCAAGGAGGTGGAAGATCTCAACAGTGCACACTATGGAACATTGAAGAAGACCTCCCATGTTCATGGATGGGGAGAATTAATATTGTAAAAACACTCATACTACCAAAAGCAATATACAAAATCAATGCAATTACCAATAAAATACCAATGTCATCATTCATAGAACTAGAAAAAACAGTCCTAAAGTTCATTTGGAAAGATAAAGACCCAGAATGGCCAAAGTAATCTTATGCCAAAAATGCCAGAGACATCACAATACCTGAATACAGAGCAAGATACTGGCATGAAAACAGTCACATAGACCAAATTGAAGAATAGAAGACACAGAAATAAACCCACACAGATACAGTCATCTGATCCTTGACAAAGATGCCAAAAACATTTATTGGAGAGAAGAACACCTTTTAAACAAATGGTGCAGGAAATTCTGGTTATCTGTATATAGAAGAATGAGACTAGATCTTTATCTCTCACCCTCCACAAAGTCAACTCAAATGGATCAAAGACATGAGAATTAGACCAGAAATTATGCAACTCCTAAAAGAAAATGTAGAGTCAACACTCCAGCATAGAGATACAGGTGGTGATTTTCTCTATAAGACCCCTAAAGTTCAGGAAATAATACCAAGAGTTAATGAATGGGATGGTTTTGAATACATTCAATTTCTTGAGAAAACTTTGTCCAAAGGATCATGTAAATGGGAACCAGACACACCTATTTTATCAATGAACTATTATAAATATCCTAAGTTAGAACTTCTGAGATACATTATCGTACCATTCATGATACATTATTGAAGAACTTAATTGGAAGAAAGAGTTTATGTTAAATAATTGTTCTGGGGGGGGGGAAGGAAGATGGCGGCGAGGGGAGTGCATTACCCCCGTGTGCTGCTTCACTGTGTGGGAGTATGACAAGTCAGGACGGCTAAAGGATATCTTGTTAGGAATTTCCAGCAATAGTGGGGTGCTCCGGAACCTGGAGGAAGGATTTCCATCGCACGAGGATCGGCTACGGGGACTCAAACGCGAGAGGTTTGTCGCACGGAGGGTAACTGCTTATTCAGCAAATCGCCCCGCGGCTAGAGTCTGCAGCGCGCTGGGATAGAGACGCAGGGTTACAGC
>NW_026000174.1:4907656-4911071 GCF_001458135.2 Marmota marmota marmota
ATGTAAATCAATGGATGTGTAACTGATGTGATTCTGCAATCTGTGTATGGGGTGAAGGTGGGAGTTCATAACCCACTTGAATCAAAGTGTGGAATATGATATGTCAAGAAATTTGTAATGTTTTGAACAACCCACAATAAAAAAAAATTAGAAAATGACAATGGTTAGTAGGGCTTTTAAACATAAAGGAGTGTTAAAGATTATAGCAAATAAGAATCCCTTAACATAAGATTTAATTGATTTACTTCTTCAATGGCTATTTATAAAGTGGCTATTGTGAGGAATAAATCATTATAATAGGTGCCATAAGAGGAACAAAAATTTAATAGTGCTTCATCTGAGCAAGAAGACAGTATATCAAGGAAGATGAAGCTCAATACAAGATGTTGGAGCATGAGGAAGACCACAAGCACAGTAAGAGAGGTGCTTTGCTATGTGACCAGAAGGAAAGATTAGTGCTTTCATAGCAGGCATTAGATTCAAACAATGGGTATTTCCACTCCTTCCTCCCTCCCTACATTCACTGTTTTTTTAAATTTTACTTAACAAATTGACTTGAGCGTTTATTTTTCCATCACTGCGTGATGAGAAGGATGAATAAGATAGTCCTACTTTTATGTTGCTTATAGCTTTGCAACCTTGGAGAAACTGTCCAATATAAAAACTAAGCTGCTTCCATAGTGAAATTAGCTTTCATTTATTAATGCCAAACTTTCAGGATTGTTGTAGTTATTAGATTAATTCATAGTAGTGCCTGACATGTATTACATGTACTTGTCAAAACCTAGTAGTAGTAGTAGTAGTAGTAGTAGTAGTAGTAGTAGTAATAGTATAGTCAATGTGGTGATAGTACAGTAGTAATAATAACCACTGTGAGTAGTCATTATTTGTAATAATCACTGTAATCATTATAATAATTACTATATTTGTTATTGGCACATTTTTCTGAAAACAGAGAATAGACTGATGATTTTCAGGGGATTTGTAAGAAAAATCTTTTTGATTTTATGGAAGAGACAATATTTGGCTGATAGAAGTAAATCTTTCTCCCTCCACAATAAATCTCAGTTCCATGAGGTCAGAGACCTTGTTTTGCTTATCAAGCACATCTAACCAAATACATGGGAAATTCTAGGACTTCAAAGACAATTTTCTAATGGATGTAACTAGAGAGCATCATATTAAATGAAATAAGCAAGACTCAGAAAAACAAATGTTCAAAGTTTTCTTTAATATATGGAAGTTAAAGAGAAAAAGTAGGGGAAATGGGGAAGGGTTCTCATGAAAATAGAAGAGAGGCCAGTGGGTGGAGGAAGGGAACCAGGAGGGGGAGGCAGGGAGGGCAAGGGGAGGTGATAGGGAGTAAAAGTAATCAAATTATTTTATGCCCACTTATGAATATGCCACAGTTAAACCCACTTTTCTTTATAATTACTATGCACAAATTAAGCCTACAAAATACATTTCTAAATTAGGATTTTAGCATAGATTGAGCAAAGACATTTCAAGGAGACTGTGACATTAATAAAGATACCAAAGGAAGGAGGTAGTTGGTCTAAGTTTGGCACAATTATTTGCCTAGAACATGTGTTTAAATACAGAAAATGGAGTAGATAGCTTGAAGTAGGTCAAAGACAGCTGAGGAATGATTGGAATTCTTTTTTAGGGACAAAGAAAAATTACTTGAAGCTTCTTGAGCAACAGAATTTCACAATGAAAACACAGCTTTTTAGGAAGATAAAACTTAACAGATAATAGGAATATATTATTATAGGCAGAAATATTTATAGGAGATTTGTATCAATGGTCTTCAGGAAACTGACCATTTTGGTGTGAAATAGGATGGTAGATATGTAAAGGATGTATATGGAAAAGAGAATTCCCTTTATAGAGATATAGGAAAGACTGAGGGAAATTGTGCTTATAATTAGACTAGATGGTCAGTTCTGGTTTTGCTGTACTGAGACTAAGGTGATGTTAGAGCATTATTCAGAAAAAAAATGGTGGGTGAGTTGAAAACTTAAATATTGTAAAACAATAAGTAGGAGAGGATTGTGAATGCCCATTCTGGCAGGAGAAGAAAGTGCTCACAAATGCAGTAGGGAGGAGACCAGCAAGAATATACTACAGAAGAGAAGAAAAGGCAAAGGAAGTGTCAAGTGGTGGTCATGCCAGAGTGGCCAATTCTGCATGAAAACCAAGGAGGAGGAAGACTGGGAAAAGATGATTGTATTTAAATGTGAAAAGGTCTTTGCAGATCTTTTGGGTTTGGCTTTTATATGGTGGTGGAATGCAAACCAGATTGCAGGGGCTTAAGGAAAGAGTGGGGATGAGGAAGCAGTGGAGGACACTAATATTCTGCCTTATACTAGAGTATTTTGATACCCAAGTGAAAGAGAAAATATTCTTGGCTATCTGATTATATCATTGTATTTATGAAGTCTCATCTTACAATTCAGCACTCAGTTTTGTTTTTATCCCCCTTTGGCTCTGTGTTTTGAGCTATTGATTCATTGGGATGTTTAACTGATCAAGTGATTTCATAGGGGAGTGGTAAGGTGAGTAAGGGGACTGGATGGTACAAAACCTTTATCATTATGTTCTTAAAAGCATGGATCAATTGTGTTCTTAACACTATTTAGTGGTCTCAGAGAACATGTTCAAACTCATGAAATATTTAAATCCAAAGAACAAAACAGATTGTGTCAGGCTGGAGTCAAGTGAATGCACTAAACCCACCTGTGTATTCCTCCATCCTGTGCATGGTGCAAAACAATAGGAAAAGCTGGCATGAAAGGTGCCATTTCTAAACCAGAGGCAAACCAGAAATGAACACAATAAGTACCTAGATTTTTTCCCTTCATTACAAAAAGCTTTTTTTTTTTTTTTGTCTTTATGTGCTTGGTTTATTTCACTTAACATAATGATCTCCAGTTCCATCCATGTGGTCACCAAAGGCAGATTTCATCATTTCTTAAGGATGAATAATAGTCCATTATGTAGGTACCAAATTTGCTGTATCCATTCATTGGCTGGCAGACACTTTGTTACATTCACTGGCTATTATGATTTTTTTTATTATTAGTTTTTCAAAACATTACAAAGCTCTTGACATATCATATTTCATACATTTGATTCAAGCAGATTATGAACTCCCATTTTTACCCCGTATACATATTGCAGATTCACATGGGTTACACATCCACTTTTTTACATATTGCCATACTAGTGTCTATTGTATTCTGCTGCCCTTCCTATCCTCTACTATCCCCCCTCCCCTCCCCTCCCCTCTCCTCCCATCTTCTCTCTCTAACCCATCTACTGTAATTCATTTCTCTCTCTTGTTTGTTTTTTCCCCTCTCTCCTCACTTCCTCTTATATGTAATTTTGTATAACAATGAGGGTCTCCTTCCTT
>NW_026000174.1:4911116-4940617 GCF_001458135.2 Marmota marmota marmota
AGTAAGTCCCATTTGTTGATTCTTGTTATTAACTTTTGTGCTATGGGTGTCCTATTGAGGAATTTGGAGCCCGACCCCACAGTATGTAGATCGTAGCCAACTTTTTCTTCTATCAGACGGCGCGTCTCTGATTTGATATCAAGCTCCTTGATCCATTTTGAGTTAACTTTTGTGCATGGTGAGAGAATGGGATTCAGTTTCATTGTGTTGCATATGGATTTCCAGTTTTCCCAGAACCATTTGTTGAAGATGGTATAGCGATACCAGATTTCAAACTATACTACAGAGCAACAAAAACAGCATGGTACCAAAACAGGCGGGTGGACCAATGGTACAAAAAGCTTTAATCAAGACAACTTTGTATATATAAAGACGTTCTTTTTATACATATAAAAACTCTAAGTCATTTTCATTAATTTCCTCTGACATAAATACTGAGAAATTTTTGTCATGACTTTACAGGGAGAAAAACTACCTAATTAAAAAAAGAAACCTATGGTTCCTAATTAAATTTTTTAAACATAATGTTTTCTTTTTTTCTTTTCTAGGCCTTATAAGGACAATAACAAGGGCAGAGAAAGTTAAAAGAAAAATAGAAAAAGAAAAATTGTTAAAAAATGGAAGAGATTATAGAATCGTGATAATATTTTTTTCTTTATTTAGAGGAAGCTATAATTTAGCAGTTCACTGAGCTCAGAAGTTTAATTAAGATTAGACGTTTTAACTTGAAAATCAGAGTTTACTGGTAGAACACATTCAGGTGAATAATAGGAATAGTGTTCTTACCAAAATTAAAATCTTAACTAAGAATATCAATAATCGTTTTTATAATTTTGTGTGTTTATCGAAAGTAAGAAATGTGAACTGGGATTAGCTTTGAAGAATTCTGCATAATTTAAAAAAGGAGCTGGTTTAAAAATTGCAGTTGAATTGTACTCATACAGTAACTAGATGCATACCTTAGATTAAAGCAGGTGCTCTACAGAGCTGAAACAGAAAACCTTTTTTTTTTTTTTTCACCACAGTTTAAATGAATAATATTGACAAACAAATGTATATAATGCATGAGAAAAATAAATTCTATCTGCTTCTGAGTGACAGAACTGGTATGAAATTCAAGTATTTTGACTTCAGAATCTCAGCTTTTGATAATGCCTCTTAACTTTGAGAGGGGGGACGTTTTTAGGCAGTTGAGAAGGGACATTAGTTAAAGAATGTGATGGACAGTTTATTGTATGCATGCAAAACTCCTGACTTTATTTCATCTTGTTTTAGGGGTGCTGGTGCTAAGTATCAAAACCAGGGCATTATGAATGTTAGACAAACACTCTACTACTGAGCTACATCCCAGGCCTTTTGAGAATGGTCTTATTAAGTTGCCCAGACTCACCTTAAACTTGGGATCTTCCTGCCTCAGTCTCCTGAGTGGGATTATAGTCGGGCACCACCATGCCTGTAGAGCCCAGCTTTATTTAGTGATGCTTTTGTCCTGATTAGAGCTTCCAGGCTGGTGGACTTTTTTGTACTTTTTCAGCACTTGATTGTCTTTTTGACATTCAGCAGTTTTTTTAAAGTATAAATATGATTAAAAGAGAGGGTAGTGAACATTAGCCTTCTCCATTTGTTCTTTCTTTAGGATTGAGGTATAGCAAAAATGCCCTTACCTTTCCCCCCCATCCTCTCTGAAGAAAAAAGAAAAAAGGTACCTTTATCCAGAAACCTTAGATCTTTGAAGTGTACAAATGAGGAAGAAGCTAATGAATGGAACCAAGGCAAGGACATGATACTGCCATTTACTTTCCTCTCCACTGAGGAACCTTATAGATTAAGGAGAAGGGACACAGCAGAGAAGTTCATAGGTTAGAGAAGTACCATCTGGTAATAGGAAGGCTTTTGGTGGATTTTTCATTAGAAAGAACACCTGTCCACAAACACATTCAGCTCACCCAATCTCCTCCATGAAGCCTTTTTTGACTAGTTCCAGGTGGAAACACAGATACCTTCCCTATATCACCTCTGCAGTCTGCAGGCATCTACCTCAATGTCCATGTTGCTTTGTTCCATGCTTCCATTCATTTGTTCCTCCCTTTCTCTGCTACACTGAGTTCTTCAAAGGCAGGACCATCTCACTCATCTTTATACCTCTAAGGCTAATCATTAGTTAGGGGCTCAATTAGTGTTAATGTTTTCATTCATTTATTTAGCTTTTAAATTAGAAATTACCAGTAAATGTGGTTTCCTGTTTCCTGAAACAGAGGGATTCATTCAAGTCATATTTCATAAGAAAAGACAGCAGCTTTTAGGGGCTGTTTATAGTAATATAAACATGAATAAGAATTAAGGACAACTCAGGTTATTTGTTCTCACTATTTTTCTGGAGACCAACTATAAACAAAGCTTGGTGCCAGAATCTTCAGGGATATAAAAATGAAGATGGTGCAAACTATGCTGTCATGAAGATGGTAATGTAGGGAATGTCATGAGAGCAGCCAGGAAAGTGAGCACCTATAACAGAAAAATATATAAGTCAGTACAGGGCAAGAGAATATGAAAAGAAAAATGCAAGAATGAGTAGACATAAAACTGGGAGAAGGTTTAGTTGAGATATTATTCTGAGTGAAGGCCAAAGTGACTGGATTTGAAAGAAAAAGCTAAGGTGATTTCTGTCCACAGAGCGTTGCGTCTTAAGTGGGATCAAGAAACAGATGATTGGGTTAGGAAAAGTTTTTTAGTGGATTTTGCAGTCAACAGTTTGTTTTCTTAATAAGTTGATATTTCATGTTATTGGGTAAATTTAGCAAAAATTCAGTATTTGATCAAATAAATCTTCTAACCTTGACAGATTTGTTATCCAGAACTAATAATGATGGCTCTAAGTATTGAAGACTTACTATGTGTCAGACAATTAGCATGTGCAATTTCATTTCTCCCAAGAATTTCATGAAGTAGGGTCTCAGAAAATAATTGCATGGGATTTTAGTTATATTTCTTGATCACTTAATATGTGTGTTAAGTAGTTTACATAATTATCTAATTTCATCCTCACAATAACCATATGAAGAAAGTACAATTATTAGTATTATTTTAAACATGAATAAACTGATTTTAGGAGATTAAGGAAGTAGCCTACATTCTCACACAACATAAATGTTGGAAAGAGGACTCAAATCTGAGGGGTTTTTTTGTTGTTGTTTGTTTGTTTTTTCTGAAATATACATTCTAACCTACTGAGCTTATGAGAGTGTGTAGAAAACTTGACATGTAAAGAGTAAAGAGTAAAACTTGACATGTTTGTTGGAAGCTATCCTCTAACAGAAGGGAAAGACAAATACTGGCAAAGTACTAAGGAAGAAGAATACAAGCAAGTGTGTATGTAGATTTGCTGTGGTGTGTGATGGTAGCATAACCCTGCCAGTCAGGGTTCCTAAAAATAACCAGTGTTGGAGGTAAGGATATATAAACGAGAAATGACAAAAGGCCTAGACCCAATAGAAATTGCATCCCCATTAGCAACCTGAGGTTCATTGGTTCATGCGTTTACTCATTTACATAATCATCATGCAGCTATGTGACAGGTCCTGTGCTTTATGCTGCAGCTATTTATGAAGCAAACTATATGACCCATGTCTTGCTCTGGAAGTGGCAAGAAACCATGGGAACCTGAGGCTTTGATCTCCATTACCATCACCATTTTTCCAGAGTCCAATAGTAGTGTAATATGGTAAAACAATGATATTCAGAGATCATTTTCATCTACTATGTAATAATTACTTATAATAGGAATAAGATTAGTGCAGCATCTATCATATTCTATGTGACTAAGGAATGGAATCCAAACAACAAAGAGTAAACAGATCTGCATAGACTTGCATGAGGTAATAGTGGGGCTGTGGCTCTAGTTCACCTCTCTTATTTTATATAACAGCTATCACACTTCTACAATGTCTTAATATATTTGTGTCTCTGTGCCTCTTTAAAGGCTGAACGTTACTTGAGAATATGGATGTATCTAAAAATCTTTATTTTCTCAGTATCTATCACCATTTTTTTGCATTTCATGAAAATCCATGTATTGTTCATTGGGTGGAATTGTGTTTATTCTAAAGATGTCAATGCTTTGATATCCGTGATTCAGTAATTTTTTATGTCACATGGGGAATGTATAAACATTTATTCATTCTGGAGTTCATTGTGATCATATCTTTATGAAATTACAAAGTTGATAAAGAGCAAAAATTTTTTCAGAGACATTATTACTTAATATTCTAATTTAAAAACATTAAAAATTAAATAACATTAAAACATGATATCATATGTTATTCATGAAAAGTATCTTTTTTTTTCAGGAGTTAAAATTACCTCATACAATCAAATTATTTCATCATCCAGGCATGAGCGTGCTACATAACTAAAGGGGAAATAGTAAAATTAACAAAAGTTTGGAGAGAAAGATATGTAAAATATTCAAAGTTTATGACATCATAACTTTAAGTACCAAGTTTATTTTCTGTGAACTTTGGGTTACTCTCTTCACCTAGCAGCCATATAGTTCCAAGAAGGCTAATACCCTGAATAGTACAGGACAATGTGTGGTATCCATTTGATTTTCTGTCCACCATAGAATCACATCAGCTGACATCACATAACCACCAAGTTCAGAAAAATCAAGCATCTAAAGAGAAACTCATCTGGGAAAACTGTGAAATTCCATTTATTGTATTGATCCTCTGAGTCTAAAAAAATTCCAGGGCTCTCGCTTCTTTAGTCATCAAAGTAGAGAGGACACTCTAAGTGATGGTTAGGGCCAGCTGGAATAACAGGAACAACCATACAGCTGTCTAGACCCCGAACTATCAGGAACACAAAACATTACCAAGGGGCTCAAACATCACAGGAATTATTATTGGTTAAGAAAAAATATATACTCTCCATGAAGAGAACTTCATTATTTGGAAATCATATATTGAAAAACTGATTGGGATTAGAGTGGGACCATCAAAGCAAATTCACATAAAAGTGAATTATCTAAAAACCCTCTCCCAGACAAAACTGGGATCCATTCACAACACAATTTTGATTTTTTTCTGAATGAGGATGCACAAGATTATGGCAAGATGTGACTTATGGCAGATATTCCTTGGCTCTTCACCACTCAATAAACAACCTCTCTAAATAAATGTGGAAAAAATACTGAAAGAATATTGTGCTGGTCCACTGGTTTGAAAAGGCACCAAATTTTCAAGAACGTCACTGCCCAGATTTCTGCATTTTTTATTAAAAAGGAGTTATTCCTAGTTCTTCTATCTCATCTTTTCCATTAAAATCTCTGCTAAGGAGCTGAAGAATTTCTTCTCTTAGGAGTCCTAGGCAGAATGTAGACCATGCTATCCTACTGATGAAAGAAAAAAACACTGGAGCCTCTCAAATCTCTTTCTTATACTCCTACGCTGGCTCTTGTGATTCCATGTTTTAAATGTTCACCAGTTAAGTTTGCAATATTGACTTACCCATGCTAATAACTGTTCACTCTTCTATGACTTCACCATATCCTGTTGTAGACATGGGATGCTTATTTTTAAAAGAACTCATGCTGGATGGCATCATTTAATCTTATATTTTAAAAAAGCTTGGGTACTACTGAAGTAGTCAAATGACACTATTTTCTTAGGTTGGAAACTAAAGACCCACAGAATACATATAAGCCTGGGATAGTTCACCTAGCTGACTCGAAAATTTTGGAATGCCAATTAGGATTCACATGTATCTAAGAGTCAGCATTTATGATTCTAGAGATGTTAATAGGCTACCACTATGCAGTGTATGCCACTAAAATATTCTTCTCTTAAGCACCTCCCAGCAGAATTTCTTTCACCCTGGATCTTTAGATATTTATTATCAGAGGCTTGTTTTTCTGTCTTTGAAGTTGTTTTTTTTTTTCTCTGCAGTTTGCAGCACCTTAATAATGTGAAAGACTTCTAGGGAAGCACTGAAGCAAAGAAAAGCTTCATGGAGCCATACTGCGAGAATGAAAGCCTATCACATTAATTCAGCCTTCCCTCACTGCCCTCCTCCTATCAAATAGAAGGTTATAAAAAGCAAACAAGAAATTCAGATGCAAGCATACATACATACATATTCAAGGAGCCTGAGATTTTGTAGTTTTTTTCTTTTTTTTCTTACTGTTACACATGCTGAACAAAAACTTCTATAAAGCTGCTGAAGCTTTCTGACATCATCTAGTCTTTTCTGTGAGTCATTAAGTTGCTGAAGCCCAGAAAATCAAATTTAGTTTAGGGCTGTTTGATAATGTAGTAACACAGCAAAATGTGATTAACCAATTAACTCATGTAATTGAATAATCAAAAATATTCTCTGAGTGAGTAGCAGACACACATTAGGCCGTTGTCATAGTCATTCTGTATATGTGCTGATTATAAAACTACAATTACACCTCCAGTTGATACTACTACTTCCAAATTCCTCATAGAAGAGTATCTGCAAATACATGTTTGTAAGTCAGATAAATAAATCTATTCATTTACTCTTTTTCCATTCATCAATTCTCTCTTGGGAGGCTTGGGTGAAGGGTCTGATTGTCCAGTTCTTACTTCCATTAAGGTCTTAATCTGCAAGTACTTTGTTTACATTCTTCCAAGATGGAAACTAAACTGAAGTAGAACCTCCAAAAATTGTAGTTTTATAATTAAACTATTAGCCTCTCTGTTTGTTTACTAAATTCTAATGATGTTGCCAAGAGACAAATTAGAAAGAGAAAACAGCCAGTTTGAGAATTATCTTGCTCAGAGGTGTTGCCTGGCTAAGAAAAAACCTGTGATAGATAAAAATGGGAAATGAATATTTGTTGGATTACTTTAAAGCAACTCTCTATGATTCAACATTTGTTGAAATCTACGGTGCCTGACTGCATTTAAAATGTATTTATTTATTTCTGTAAATTCAAATCAATTCAAGGTTTGGTTGGATGGTTAAAACAGTCTCTAACAATTTCAAAACATATTCTGCTTTGCTCTTATTGTTGCCGAAGTACATGGGTGTGGTTACATTATCAGGGATTATGACAAATTATGTAAAAGAATATTGAAAATGAATAACCTGAGCTTAGACCAATAAAAGAGATTTCTTAGCAGACACAGACATTCTTAATGCTAATTTACTATAAAAAATAATGTGATTGTGCTGCCATTATCACTATTTTGAGGTCATATTTTAATGTTCAGTTATTAAATCTTTAAAGATATGAGAAAACTATTTCTTTTGTAATTATCATTGTTCCTAGATGATTTGTTATTTGTGAACTCTTAATTCATATTTTGTATTGTTCTTCCTCCCTGCAAAAAAAAAAAAATCACAAAATTCTAAGAGATAGAATAATCTCTGCTTATTTTTAGTGTCTCATTTGTATATTTTAAAGTAGGTTGCATTAAATTTTATTTGCATGAAAATGTATAATTATAAATACCAATAAAATGTGGTTTATTCATAGCCAGAATGAAAAATTTGTTCCCAAACACTTTTTTAAATGTTGCTTCTCCTCCTCAATCTGTATTTAATGCTTTCCTCTCTCTTTTTCCTATTCATAGGTCAATGGGACAGAAATTGAATATGAATTTGAAGAAATTACACTGGAGAGGGTAAGAAACTAATTCAAAGCCCTAATTTTGCATTCCACATTCTAGGTACTCATTGGTTGCCTTGTGAAATTATACAGTGATGTACTATAAACTGGAAGTTTCCCACAGGACTCAAAATGGGAATATTAGTGAAATGCTTGCAGTAGAGAGAATGAGACAGCAGCCAAATAACCAAAATGTTCAGTATACAAAGTGCATTGCTTGAATTTAGAAAAATGAATGGAAAAAAAACAGAAATATATCATGAGCTTATATAGTACTTTACTCTTAATATTTTCATCCTTAGTGTTTTGGCCACACGTTCCTCAGACATGTTGCAAGATCTTCTCATTTATGTGATATTGATATTATCAGAACTAGTAATCATGCATATTTTATTTAGCTTTAAAAAGAGTAATGAATATTAAAACCACCCCATTGGGAAAAAAAAAACCTTGGAGAGCTGTTCAAATATGTTGGAAGGACCTTGAAAGAGGTTCCCATTAAAGGAAATTTGGTGCAAATCAAGCCTAATATATCTAGATATTTTACAAAACAATAAAAATTAAAGGGCATCCAGAGGGAAAAAAAGTGATCAAAAATAATTAACCGGACACTCACCATTAAAGGAAAGCAAATAAACATGAAAACCTATTCACCCTCATTAAGAACCAAGGAAAGACAAGGAGAGTAAACAGATTTTGTCTGTAACTGGCAAAAATTATGAAGAGTTGTTAATATCCAATGAATGAGCCTAGAAATTAATGCAATACTAAAGACCAAATTGAAAGTAAGAATCAAAAGCCTTGAAAATGGGCACCTTTGGATCCACAAATTATATTGATAGGAATGTACAAACACAAGAATGCTTTTATCATATTGGTATTGTTTATAATAGTGAAGCCTGGAAAGAGTGTTTAAAATGTTATTGTATACCCATATAATATAAATAAATTTTACTTAAATATTAAGAAAAATATTAATTACAAGAATATGAGGTCTGTCTAGATATAGTATCAAGTTTAAAAATCAAGTTTTAAAATATAATCTAATAAAACACAGAGCTACATAATATGCACATATAAACACCTAAATAAAATATGCAAGGATATACACCAAAATGTTAAAAGTGGTTGCATATTGTTAAGAATTTAGGGGTAATTTTCAGTTTCATCTTCTTATTTATCTTTATTTCCTAAACCTTTTATTATAAACATATCATATACTAATAAGAAGAAATAAAATATATTTTTCTATAAGCCCTCATTTAAGTATGAATTAAAATTCTAGGCCTACACTTTGAAATTATATCATCTTTTTAATTTACTGCTTATTCACTTTCGGAGTCAGGGAATTTCTCATTTTCCACCCAATTTTTATTAACTCTGAGTGGTTTTAAAAGGAAGTTTACATTGAAAGTTAAGTGTTTGACAGATGGGATCTTTAATACTTCCATTATGAACTTTGATAAAATGTTAATGGCATGTTAAATAGAGAAAAGTGAAGCTTATGGTAAATTATGCCAAGTGAAAAAAATAACACTTCTAAATCACTAAACTCTGCAAGGCTGGCTAGCTGATATTTGGGGTTCAGTGCAAATGAAAATGGGGAGCCCTTCTAAATACAGGACCTGTGCAACTGAACAGATCCCACCTGCAAAGCCAGCTCTTCTGATTTTCCCCCACACTATACACATAAGTAACTTGTCTAGAACATCATTTGTTTAGCCAGGTTTTATTGATTTAAAATAAAAAAAAAAAAAAGGAGTTAATTGGTGTAAGAGAGAGCATTCAGTAGGAGTCAGGTAATTGTGGATTCTGATGCTTCTTGCTTCCTGATCTTGAGCCTGGCATCTCACCTCCCTCACTTCCTGCACTCTGGTTCCCAGTCATATTGTGAATCTTGCCACTTCTACAAAGCCTCTGTGTCAAGCATAATCTTCTCTGAGCAGTACTTCTTCTGTGTACCTGTCATTTATTGTACCCCTCTTCAAAAGTCCTTCAACTCCTATTGGGACTTTAAACCAATTTCACTATTTCCCTTTGTTTTCATGCTTCTTTATGCCCTCCCTTCTCTCCTCACCCAGCAGATACTAATGTTAGTTTGTTCACTACACTAACTTTTCCTCTCTTAGACCCTTAACTTTTTTGTTTGTTTGTTTGTTTGTTTGTTTCCTTTTTGCTCCCTTTTGGTGCTCAGCCAGCAAAACCCCAGCCCTGGTTAACTTACTATGGTTAACTGGTCACCTTATTCATTCCATGCCAACACCTGACTAACTGGACAAGGCTGGAGAAACACTCGCTCATCTCATTTTAAAATTTTTAGCGTGTACTCAGTGCATTCTCAAAGACTCCTGGCAATTCTTATACGTTTCTCCAGTGGGGGAAACATTTTCTTATTCACTGAGACAACATAATACCTTATCATCTCTTCAAATTTACACACACAAACAAAGCCTCTCTCCCATATCTTCATTTTTAACTGTTAAATTCCCTTCATTTTCCTTGAAAAAATTCAAGCAGTCAAGTGAAAACCTCTTCACTTTCCTACCATCGGTTCTGCTAGAGTATTCTCCCTAGTTGGTGAGGGAATTTTTCATCCTTTCCAAGATTCTTCAATAACTCTTCACTTATGATGACCCAAACTCTATACTCTCTTGTTCATTAAATGATTTTGTTTCTGTATATCTTTTCTCTGTTCTGCAATATCAGTTTCTTTCTTTTTCACAAATACATTTAATATAGACAGACAGACACACACACACACACACACACACGTAGCAGGGAAACATTGGGTCAAGTGACACTTGTGTGTGTGTGTGTGTGTGTGTGTATCTATCTCTTAACCCAATATTTCCCTGCTATCATTGTCTCATTATCTTGTTTTACCAAAATTCTAGGAAGTATTGCATATTCATTAACGCCCCTTTATTACATAATTTTCTTATTTTAACCTATATTATGTTTTCATCTCAACAATCATCTTAAAATTCTCTATCAAAGTTATGGCAGGTTCCATTTTGCTATGTCAAAGCATCAGTCCTGACGTTTCAGGAATATTGGATGCAGCTGCCACTGCTTCCTTTATCAAAGATGTCAATTTTTTAATTTTCAACAAATTATACTCCTGTGCTCTCACTACCTTATTGTCTAACCTTTTATTTGTCTCCTTACTGGCTCTTCTATAAATGTTGGATTATTTCGGATAGCCAGTGAACAGACCCCTTCTTAACCTCTCCTCTAGATTCATGGCTTTAAATATTACCTATCAATGGACAGCTCCCAAACCTGAAGCCAGGACCTCTCTACTAAATTCAGTGTGCATAGCTAACTGTCCAGCTGGCATCTCAGCATCCCTGCTCCCTCTCCCTCAGAGCCAAAGCTGCTTGTACCATAATATTCCTCATCTTAGCTAATTGGTTCTATAATTTTCCTTATTATCAAGTCAAAACAGTCCTAAAGGCTTACTTAATTACTGTTTTTTTTTCTCAGCATCATCAGCAAGTCCTCGTCGAGCTTCCCTAAAAATATATTTCAAAGTCAATCAAATGTTACCACCTGCTCTGCTGAATCTGAGTCCAAACCTGTATCATTCCATGGCTGAACCACTGTAATAGCTTTCCCTTTCACCACACTGTGTTCCTCCAAGTAACCAGAGTAATATTTTTCAAAATATAAAGCAAGCCATATCATTTTTATTCTTAAAATCTTCCAAAAGATGAGAATCACACCTTTTCTCCTCACCCACAAACCTTACACAATATCAGCCCTGCTCCTCTCTCCAATATCATATCCTCACATTGGATTTTCACACATTTCATTCTAGCCACACTGACCTTGATTTTCCTCAAAAAATCCAATCTGTTCCCACCTAAAGATCTTTATGATTGTGATTCTATCTGTGTGGAGAAATCTTCCTTAGGTCTTTACATGATTGTTCTTTTCGTCATTTAAATACCTGCTCAGATGTTACCTCCTCAGAAAAATTTTGAAGTTTGTATGTCCACCTTATTTATGTTAGTAGCAATATTCCCATCACTCTTTTTCCTAATCCACAGCTTTGTCATTGTTTAGTTGCATTTATTATCATCTGAAATTTACATTATTTATTTGGTGACTTTGTTAATGTCTGTCTCTTCATTAGTATGTGTGTGTGTGTGTGTGTGTGTGTATATATATATATATATATATATGTATGTATGTATATATATAGTTTCTATATTTATTCTGCCTGGAATATTGTCTGGAATGTAATATATACTCAATGAAAATTTGGCATGTGTATGGGTTATGCCTGGCTTTACCGCTGGAAGAAAATGCAGTACATACATGTGGCCTGGATTGAATTCAGGTTTTAAAAACTGGCTCTACCCCTTTATGGTCAAGTGACTTTGAACTGCTTACTTAACCTCTCTGGATCTCAATTTTCACATCTGGGAATGAATATAAAGTTTTGTAATTACCTCATAGGGACCTTGTTATGAAATAATAAATTAATTTAAAGGTTAGAACAGCATGCATAGTTATTCTTAATATTTCCTTTGGTTCACATGACCGTTTCAAAAGCATTATTCATTGGTATCATCGTGGAAACTTATTAAAAACCTATCTTCCCAGTTTCAATGAGCCATTTACATTATACTAACAAGAACTTCTTTTATGATCTGCTTTGTTGTTGTTGTTACATTGCTAGATGTCAGTCATCCAGAGGTAAAGAATTTATGGTCCTTGCACTATGCATTTACAGCTTATATTTTTTCTATATTTAATCTCTATAACATTTAATTTAGTAATGAACTGATCACATTTAATAACATCCCTGTGCAGTGGATCTTGCAAATTCCATTTTACATAGTAGGATGCTGAGGCTCAGACATTAAATCACCTGTCATTACAAAAATCAGACAAAAATCAGGGAATAAAGGTCTTAGAATGTGTGAGGAATGGAGTTAGGATTTTAGTTCCACATCCAACAGAGACTAGAATCTAAGCTCATTATCACTGAGATCAGACTTCCCTCAAACTTAAGCTCAAATCTCATCTCTTCCAATAAACTTTTGACTTCCCCCTCTTGGACAGGGTGCTTCTTTAAAAACTAACATAGGTAGAAAACTTACCATATTAAATGATGAATAATTCTGTCTCTTCCAGTGAATTTCTTGAAGGGGATTTTGTTGTGTTCTCTATTTACCAGGATGACATGGAAAGGGGAAAAGTCATTTGGCAATTTGAGGACAAGTTGGTGAATCCCTTCTACAGCAGCTTTGTCTAGTGTATCAACCCTCTGCCACAATAGCAAACCCTACAAATGTCTTACATATATTGATTTTGCAAGCATTCAATAAATCTGGGTACACACAGCCCGTGTTTCATATAATGTTATAGCCTTATAGAGGACACAGAGAAGTAAATAGGCAAAAACCATGAAGAACAGAGTACTGTGGATTTCTGGCCCAGATTGAGCACATCCCTGAGGTTCTACATATCAGTAGGCTTATGAAAGATGAGAGGAAACTAGCCGTATAAAAAGGAGTGGAAGAAGGCTTCTTGGTCAGGGAGTAGTGCATGCAAATGTTCAAAAACTCATGGAAACTTAACATGTTCAAGTAGTTAGTGACTGCACTTCAAGCTATGATGTAGGACTCAGAGACCAGGCTGGAGAGATGGTGAGGGCAGAGAACATGAATGCCTCCAATAACATACAAAAAGATTTAAACATAAATCTTATTCTAAAGGCAATATGAGACCTCGAAGAATTTTAAGCATGAAAGTGACATAATCCCACTTGTGTTTTACAAAGATCACTTTGGCTGTAATATTGGGTATACATGTTATACGATTCAGAAGAGGATACAGGTATGCCTTTTCAGAAACAAAATTAATAGCTAAATTCATCCGATAGTAATGTCGAAGGGATAATTTAAAACATATTAGGACCAGTGTTTTATAAAATAGGAAAATGCAAAAGAAAGGAGTAATCAAAGATGCCTAGAGTAAAACCCAACAAACTCCTTTCATTAACACAATCTGAACTGCTCAGCACGGACCCCTGTGTTATTTGAAGCCTTCCTGAGCTCTTCTGGGTTTGTCTGGCATTAGCAAAGGTAGATTAGTACATCCCATGCCTCTGAGTGATTCATCAGTTCTCCTTGCATGAAATTAGTAGACTCTGTCCCCCAACATGATCTGTATCATGAGAAGCTGGTTGACCAGCATGGATAATAGATTCATCTTATCTACAAAAACCCGAGCAGCAAGCATGACCACAATTTATCAAAGATGTTGAAGTGAATGTCTATCACCTCCTATAACTCCCCTTTGTCTCCAGCCCTATTAAAAAAGGAATATTTGAAGTGCTTTCCTAACAGATATAGAATGTATGTATGGACATGTGGTACTACTTGAATGTTCTGTCTGACAAGTCAGAGATATTCCTTTTAGACTAACAACAACAACAAAAAATCAAAGATCTAAGTCATTTTCCCAAGTATAAATCATCAATTTTTGTGAGCTGTTATTTCACCTATTCAAAAATAAGTAGATTTATTTTGGAATTTAGGAAGCAGAGAAAAATGGCCATTTATTCAATCTTGAAAATTTCTACAGATGAAGCAAGCTTGGTGGTTAAGGAGGTTAACATGGGAATTTAGTGGGCCTCCAGGTAAGAAGTGAGCCATTAAAGTTGTCAAATGGTGGCCTCTCCAGCTTCATCCAGATATTCAGTTAGTTAGAATGTCATTGAATGACTGATTCTCTTCGGCTGAATTCTTTTATCTCATATTGTTGATTGTTGTGAAATGTCTGAAACTCAAATACCGTTAAGGATCTATTACTTCAAATGATGCAGAGAAAGATTTTTGGTCTCTAAACTTCTCATTTGGGGATAACTTTAGCAATTTTCAATCAATTGTAACAGGAATAAATTCCAGAGTCCAAGTTAATATTTGATGAGGTTATATAATCAGCCATAGCAAATCTTATTCTAGTTTAGTTAAATAATTTTTGATATTGTATAACTTTCCAGCTAAACTCCAAAGTTTATGTATGTCTAATTATTAGTGTGTATTTTAAGTATGTTTGAAAAATATATACATTTATTATATTTAAATACATAAATATAACCCAAACATACATGTACATTAAACACAAATTGACAAACTATGTGTGAATTTTGATCAGTTTTCTTGTCTTTGGCTGAAAATATTGCAAGATTTGTAGAACAAAGGTAGGCCTGTATAAGCAGGAGCAATAAGTACAGTCTTTGAATTCAGACAGACTGTTTTGAATCCAGGATTAGTCACTTCCTATGGGACCTCAAGCAAGTTACTTCATCTATTAAAGGCTTTAGTGTTCTTCCCAACCTGTGGTTTACTAATATGTACCTCATAGTGTTGTGGTTAAAAGTAGAAATAACATACGCAAATTACCTAAAAGTTTCCTGTAACATCCCAGACTTTTATACACATGCACATTTCTGTAGGCCCTATTTTTTTTTTTTTTTTGGAAGATGTCATTTTCAGAATAACTTCATGTTTTCACTCTGCATCTCAGTCAAGTGACAGGTACATACTCTGCTTTGCGTTGTATGTGTGTACATGTATATAATCCTTATATTTGTAGTAAGTTATTAGCTTCTTCATTGATCTTAATATATGTATAACCCATTATCAATATGTTTTATAATTATGTTAAGTATATAAATGGAATCTTTTGAGTTTACAGCTATAACTTCTATAACTGCCTAGCACTATTTGAAGCTTTTCTTTTTGTTAATTCTTAAGAGTTTAGTTCCAGGTTAGACAAACAGTTATAACATTGTGTTTTCTTTTTGGTAGCTTCAAACTATGATATTGTAATAATTCCCACTTCCAGTCTTACATATGATGTAGTGAGCAGTATTGTTTTGTTTGTGCATTAAAGAGTGTTCTTCCTTTTGAAGAATGTCTTCTTCCTTTGGGAAACTGCTCTTCTCTCCATGCCAAATGTGTTATTTTCAGGAAGACTGGCAGTCACAGCACTCCTGGTCACAAAGTTGAATTGTCTCAATCTACTCATTGGAATTACCTGGAAAGCTGGTAAAAACTAATACATCTGGGCACATGTAGACCAAATGATTCTGAATCTCAAGGGTTAGAGCATGGAAGAAAGCTTTTGCATCTAAAACTTTGTGAGTGTTGTTGATGCAGTTTAGGAGCTGACACTTGAGCAAATCCAAGCCAATCAAAGTGTCTATTCTTCAGGATTTTCTATACAGCAATATAGGGCAGACAGGAGTAGCATTTCTTTTGTGCAATAAAGTATGAAGTAGAAGGCAGAAAAGTAGCTGTTACAAGGAACTCTTGCTTGGTGGCAAGACAAGGTTTCCTGCAAAGAAAGCCAGAGATAAGAAATGAGAAAAGGAATAAAAAGAAAGAATTAGAAGCACCCAATTCCTATGCTAGACCATGCAAAGAAACAACTAGATAGTACCCCATTTCCTGTAACTACATGACTCTTCCCTTTAATTTTTCTAATAGCCAGACTAAGTTCAAGTCTAGCATTTGTAACTTACCAATGGTGACCTCATACAAACATCTTGGAGTTTAATTTTAGCTAATTGCTTTTCTGAAGTTATTGGATTGTTCATGTCCTAGGCTTATGTAGCCACAACTGGTTCTCAAAATAAGTGTTGTCTGCTATGGTTTCTATGTTGAGTGTCCCCTACAGGTGCATGTGTTAAGTTTGGTCTCCAGGATGGCATCATTGGGAGGTGGCATAACCTTTACAAGGTAGGGCTTGATGGAAAGTCCTACACACATTGAAGGTGGGCTCTTGGAAGGAGTTTATGTGCAACCTCTTAATAGTTCCCCTTGAACACTCTAAGATTGTTGTAAAGGGAGCATATATGATCCTGCCCATTCATTCTCTTTTCTCTCTGCTTCTATTGGACACCTGATTGTTTGCTCCGGTATGTACTCACACCATGATTGCCACCATCTGCAGCCCTTATTAAAGATCAAACCAATGCTGACCTCTACACCCACCCTACTCAATCTTGGATTTTGAACTTTCAAAACTGCAAGCTAAATAAACCTATTCTCTTTATGAACTAGTTGCTTCTGATGTTTCATTGCAATAGCACAAAGCTGACTATTTCACCTTGCTTATATTATTTGCCTTTTCTAAATCCTACTTACACTTCTTACTATAGAGATAAGATTATAAAACACAGCTCTAGAACAGGATTGGCAGATTGCAGAAAACCTTAATACCTCAAGGTTTACACATACAGTCTCCTTTAAAGTAACCTGTTACTGTGTCCCAACTCCCAAGAATAAAAAAAAAGCAATAAAAAGAATGACAGATGAAAAAAAAATGACTAGTGGCAGGTCTATGAATTCAGGTTTCCACTGTCTAAAAACCTTTATGATTTGGGAATCAGCAGGCTTTTGTATGTGTAGGAAATCTTTTACAGTGTTAACCATTGAACTCAGATGTCAGAGAAAAAAAAATGGGTGTTAGAAATATAGTTTACAGACATTTGTAGGGTTGTGAATCTAACTTTTCCTTAGATGTAAGCATCAAAGTCTCAGGATTGAGGAGTGCCTTGTAAACACACCCCAAAGAGCTGATTTAGATGAATCAGCACAAAATGCACATAAACTGAAATTCAGCTGCTAACTCCAGCCTTCTCCATTTTTTCTCAATAAACTAGCTGAGTTATCTTCCTTGTCCTACCCCACAAACCTCTGTCTCCAGGTTATTAACAAAGCTGTCTTTAGTTCATTAATCTGAACTTTACTACCCTCACATCATCTAAAAGAGCTGATATATTTTCTTCTGTGCATCACTTTTTATGACATCTTTCTTTGATGTATTTCCTGATCATCACCAGCATATCTAATGCTTACATAGTGATATTTCTAGAACTAACAGCTTCTAGACAAAATCTACAATGGAAAGAAATTTAGATTGTTTTCTCTTGCTATAACAGAATACCACAGACTTGGAAATTTATGTGGTAAAGAAGTTTATTTGGCTCACAGTTCTGGAAGTTGGGGTGTCCAAGAGCATGGTGTTGGCTTCTTGTCAGGGTTTTTGTGCTATATTATAACATGGCTGAAGGGAAGGTGAGCATGCATGAGACCAGGGCAAGAAGGGGCTCGACTTAAAAGAAATCCACTCTTGTGATAACTAATCCACTCCTTCAATAAGCATAAGGGCTGTATGCTCATAATCTAATCACTCTTAATGGTCCTAACTCTTAATACTGGTGCAATGGCATTTAAATTTCAACACAAGTTTTGGAGGGTATACTCAAGTCCCAGCAAAGAACTTGCATGGAAATGACAAAACTCTGTCACCCACTAGCTGAATTTTCTAATCAGGGGAAATCTATTTCCATGACATATTAACAAGGTGTGGAGGGTTATGGAGGTTTAATCTAAGGTGTCCTTAGATTTCAGGATTGCCATAGAGGTACTGGATCCTGAGGATAATAGAAATAGCAAAGATCTAGGGAGTGATACAGAAAGAGGTCCAGCAGTCATACTTACTAGATTGTAGGTCTTCAAAAATGGTAAAAGCTGGGGATTTTGTTATTTTCATCTGCATAAAACCCTAGCTGCTATAACTGTATTTTTCTGTAATTCAACTAGTTAGCTAGCAGAAAATAAAATCTCAGTCATTCCTAGCATATTTCTTCCCAACCGCTTCAACCATATCCACAATTATTTCACAGTTCTATGTCTTTACTCAGCGATGACACAGTCCACAAGTTGTTTGGTCATCTCTCTTCACAGGTACCTGCTGCAACATCCAATGCCCCTCTCTGAGTTGTCCCTTCTAGTCTACAAGTGTCTACTACATCTAGTGGGCATTTGTCATTATCTCCACATTTCATTCTTCCCATCATGTTTCTAAGTGCCTCTAGAATTTGGTTCAAATATCTGCCCCCACACAACCCCTGTGCTTTGTTAGCAGCTAGCATGACTGTGAACTCCAGCAGTGAGTCCTTATTGATTTAGATCAATTTGCACATCCCACTCTCCTGGACTCTATCAGTGATGGATGAGCAACCTGATCCAATACAATCAGAGTGAATTCCATGGTTCTTACTTAACTTTGAGTCAGAAGCCCATCTCCTTCTTTGGGCATGAAATAAGGAAGCCTGTAACTGGGATATCAGCTCAAAGCCTTATAAAACTGTAGAGGTTTCCTGGTTCCTAATGAAGCCAGCATTTTAGGTGGCGGAGCAGATAAATTGTATGTGGAAAGTCTTAGTAATAACTTGAGATCATAAACAAAACTATCTCTGAAACCCTTCTTCTGAGTTTTTTTTTTAAGTAAATAGTTAATACCTTTTATTGTGTTAGCTAGTTTAAATTGGCACTTTTATTATTTACAACTAAATGAAACCCTGGGACATTTCAAGTTATGAAATTCTTTATGAGATTGTTCAGGGTCCCAACTTCTTAGACTTGCCTTCACATATTCATCTCTGAATATTATTTTCTTTCTTATTCCATTTCAAGAGACTCTCCCCCCTGCTCTACCCTACCCCTCACTTGAGAAATATTTTATTCTCTCCTTCACAAAGACTTCCTACCTCTGTAGAGGACTCCTCTTCTTCCTTTCACCTCCTCCACAAAACCTTTAATTTCTCCTAAGGGCTTAGCTTTTTGAAAACAAAAGCAAGGAAGTCTTTGTGGGCTGCTTCTGAGTTCAACCCTGCCTCCTCTGACCTCCCCCTGCAATAAACACCTATTTCAGGTGGGGATAAAGGAAAAGGAAAAACACAAGCAGAGAAAAATAAAAACACTAGTGTCTCAATATACTGCCAGACTATACAGAGACGCATAGTAGGAAAAACTTACAGTAATTTCAAGTGTTTGAGGCATTGTTTGAATTTATACTTTTAAAAGCTTGAATTTTAGTCATTTACCTTAATGAGCTTGATGCATTTTTAATCTTTCAAATTATCCTTTGGAGAAAAGGAATGCACATATGTATTATGAAAATGTTCATAGGCATCAGAATTTATATCATGTGTTACCTGATTTTAAAATTTAAAATATTTGATCTTTTTAGATTCAGCTTAAATTAAAGAATGCACATTTAATTATTAAGAAGAATTTGATGTTACTTTGTATTTAATTCAGGATCACTAGTCAAGTTTATTGATCCTAAAATTGCTCTTCACCCCATTACCATTTTTATCTAACCAGTGTCAATTTATTGTCCAAAATCTGAGATACTACCTCTTCTTGAAAAGCCTTGTCAAATCCCCCCAGAGTTAGCATTTCCATCTTCTGTCTTCTTGTCATTTGTGTTTGAACTGTATATACCTTTTGTATGCTCACAAAAAATTGAGAACCGTGTTTCATTTACCATATATCCCTAGCACCTGGCATAGGGCAGATGTTCAATGTTGAATTGAGATTCTGGGAAAGCATTACATAGTCATAGAATAGATTACTCAAAAGCTCAGTGACCTATCAGATCACACATTTATATTTTTTCCGATTTTATTTATTCAAGGGTAGAGTCTGACTATCTTAGCCAGAGTTCTCTAGAAAAAATATAACTGATAGATAGATACAGGGCAGGGATTTAGTATGAGAATTGTTTCAATGCTTCTGAAGACCAAGAAGTTACATGATGCTCTGCTCTCTGCTAGCTAGAGATACAGGAAAGTCAGTAATATAATTCAGTCCAAGTTCAAAGCCAAAGGCCTATGAAGGAAAATGGGGAAGAGGGAGTTACATTCCAGAGACAAAGGCCCAAGAAACCTGGGGCTTTGATATCTCAGGGAAAGAAAAGGTACCCATTTTGTTTACCTCCAGAACACAAAGGGTGTTTACCCTTTCTCTGTCCTTTTCTTCTTTCCAGACCCTCAACAAATTGGATGTTCCCAATTGTGTCAGTCAAGACACTTCTTTACTCAGTCTACTAATTCAAATACTAATTCCTTCCAGAAACACCCTCACGGACATACCCAGAAAGAATGTTTTGTCAGATATCTGGGTATCCCTTAACCCAGTCAATTTGGCACATAAAATGAACTATCACACTGACCAGGACTTCATCCTGATGTGTTCACATCTGTAAATCACAACTGCAAATTGAGATTTATCCCTGGAGTTGACACCAAAACCTTTCTTCACATAGCACTGGCCAAATAAAATCACCTTTCTACCTGGAGTCAGGAAAGTGACAAGCAAGAAATACTTGTGGTAAAACAAAAATGACCAATGTGAAAGTTAAGTACACAAGTCCCAGGTGACAGTGATGGGTTCAGTGCTATCCTTACCCAAGAATCACTGAACTATGATTAGAAAACCAGTGTTAACAGATGTTAATGATATGTCCAAGGTCATGAGGCAAAAACAGGTGAACTCTTTCCACTATGATTCATTTTTTTCTCTAAAATCTGGCCACTAGGTTGGGGATATAGCTCAGTTGGTAGAGTGCTTGCCTTGCATGCACAAGGCCCTGGGTTCAATCCCCAGCACCACCACCAAAAAAAAATAAAAAAATAAAAAATCTGGCCACTTTCCTCAAGAATCTCACATTTAAGTGAGAAAGAACCTGTTGTCATCTTAATATCCAATCAGATTAAAATATGGCCCAATAAAACCAATGTAACTAAGTAGGTTTATCACTACTCAACATGAGCCCAGAATTTAAATAAATCCTTTGAGGGGACACTTGCATCCACTAATAGAATGTTAACTAACATGGCTCTTGTTCATTTGGATTTTAGCTACATTAAAGGATAATTAGGAGTCTAAAACTTCAAGGCCCTAAATGGCTAAAATGATTCTTACTTTAATCCTTTTCATTTGACATTTTATATCTGGTTTGTTGTTAATCATTAGATGAATCCCATTTAGTCTTCTAGTAAGAGATATAGATAAAGACTAATTTTCCCTCCCAATGTGTCTATCCAAATGTACATAATACATATATCCAAATGTATATATAAATGTATAAATATGTATATATTTATAAACACATTATACACAGATAAATATTTCCATTCATATGCTTTATAATAAACATTGTTATGTGTACTTTATATACATTTTGTATTTTACATTATATACACATTTCTTTCATATAATTGATATTTATTCTTGTATTTATGTGTGTCCTAAGATAGATAATAAATCCATAGATAAGAAGAAAAAAAGACTATTCTTCATTAGTCGAGGCCAGTGCTCAGTGCTACCCTTTCCAGTGCTGGCAGCAGTATTAGCTGCAACAATTAAGTATATAAAGCTTAATCATTTATTGAAGGTTGAACCTTATATGTAAATCGTTCAACAAGGGCTGTCTCATATCTTGACAATAAGTCTATTGCATAAGCTTAGAACCACTACTTTACTTCTTTAAATAAGTTAAGACATTTGTCCAAACTAGTGTGTGGCAGAGCTATTTAGATGCCATCTGGAGGCATGGAGAATATGAAGAACATTTTTGGAATAAAATTTTTATTTTCTGACCAGGTGTGGTATGCTCAGATTGCCTTTAGGTCTTCAGTACATTTATCAAAAGGAAAACTAAGCCAAATGGCAAAGAATCTTCAGTTAGCATTGGAAAGAAGAAATAAGCATCAAGGAAAAGAAAATTAGTAGGTGGTTAGAGATATACTTATTTCTGTTTAAGATTATTTCTTAACATTCATGAAATAAACTGTACTCTTCCCCCACCATCTACTTAAACTTTTCTCAAAACTCACTAATATCACTCTAACTCTAGGTGAAAATAACAAGAAACATGATATCACATTTGTATTTTTAGCATTTTTCTAACTCATAAAAAGAATACAGTTATAACAGTATTCCAGTTATGTTTTAGAAGTTTTCAAATGAAAATATAGTTTCTCAAACTTAAAATTGGTAAGATTGCAAGCTCTATTATGATGTTCAATGTTATTGTTTAATTCAGGTGATATAATGTATATTGTATGATACATCTCATTTTAATATTACTTCATTACTTTCAAATTATTTTTCTGATATTTCATCCACCTCATGAAAAGGAAAATAAAACATGGTGTTCCTCATTTTGCAAATGAGGAAATGAACACTCACTAGTGTTTACAAGAGTTTCCCAAGATCACTCAATACATAGCAAAAGCCATTTTAAATTCACATCTTTTTCTTACAATCCCAGTCATTTTTTACTCTCTTGCTTTTTTGTTTTTTGGCTTTACTTTAATACTAAAAAAATCCAAATAATCACCTTACTCAAAACTAACTAAAAATCTAAAACTGCAGTCAATAGTTGGGCATGGTGGCACATGCCTGTAATCCCATGACTTGGAAGGCTAAGGCAAGAGGATGACGAGTTCAAAGCCAGCCTCAGCAAAATCGAGGTGAGACCCTATCTCTAAATATAATACAAAATAGGGCTGGGGATGTGGCTCAGTTGCTGAGTGCCCCTGAATTCAAACCCGGTACCCCCAAAATAAATAAAAAAAAATTTTAAAAATGCAGTCAATAATGTCTCATTCAAACAAAGTTGAAATCTGAAGCAACAGTCCCTCATAACAAATTATACTTTAACATGCCCCTCAGATCATTTAAACTTGCATTTTAAAAAGCAACTATCATAAATGTTCAGGAGAATGAGAGATAGTTACACATACAAAATTTTCATTTTGTTTAAAATTTGCTTCCATTTTATGATTTGAGGTGTTGCATGGAAATTCCAAACTGATCCATCATGATGTAAAATTTACAATATGGTTCAAATGTAACAGTGCAGAATTGAATATGGAGGCATGCATAATAACCTTCCTCTTAGAAATCTGGAGGAGTTGTAATTTCAAATTTTTTGTGCAATTAAATTAAATCATAATGCAACAGTAAAAAAAAAAAATTCATTTTGTATCTCCAGAAAGAGAGACCCTTTAACCCTCTTGACATTGGCTATCTTTGTTTGTCTTTCCTTACAATGATTATAATTTTTTCTGGTAATTTCTACTAAACTATTTTTACCAATATAATGAAGTATTTTTAGTGTATGTATCCTGAAATCAAATTATATGTTTAATGATTTAACACTTAATAGTTTTATGAATGTGAGTAACTTTCTCCACCCCCTATCTGTGTGTGTATGTGTGTGTGTATGTGTGTGTGTGTGTGTGTGTGTTCTACTGAGTGGGGTGATAATAATGTACACTTGTGGAGTGGTTTTGAGGACCAGATGCATTCATTAGTACAAAGCATTTCAAATATGCCTGACTCTATTAAGCATTTTTCGAGCATTAATTATCAGTATCATCATTGTTACTAGATTAGGTGATCTTTAGGTGATGGGCATTGAGAGAGTATGTCCGCTTCCTCCCTTGAATCTTTCTAGAGAATCTTTCCCCAACGCATTAATTATTTCCCCTGTGGATTGTCTCCTCCCTTTGGCAATGTTCTTGATTATTATTCCTTCTCTAAACATTTTCTCTCATTCTAGATGTGCTTTGAATGCCCTCTGTGGTGCCTGGAGTTCATGGTTTGTTCAATCAACAAGCATGAATAGGTCACCTTTCCTGGGACGGGTATATATATATANATATATATATATATATATATATATATATATATATATATATATATATGATTAGGTAGTGAAATAGTGATATCTGCTTTCAGATAGCTGAAGAGTTAGAAAGAAAGATAAATGTGAATAAGAGTCCTTACTGCAGAAGGATCTATCATTGAGTGCCTACTAGGCTTTATCTACAAAACTATTCCATGTGATAAGCCTGAAAACAAAAGAGAAAATGTCCTTTCTTACTCATTTTGTCATACTAGAACAAAAATCCAGGCCTCTACATTGGCCAGTTAATAAAATGAATGTTTTTAATCCAATGTAGGTTTCTCTGTACCTGCATTCAATGATAAAATATACAAGAAACAAAATATTTTGCAAGGAATATTTATTACTGCATCAAGACTGAATTGATGCTAGTGTTATTTAACCACCTGCTCACCAAGCTTGTTACTTTAGGGACAGGCTGTTTTCAACCTGGGCTGTTTGGGTAGAAAGAACAACACATGCTTTTCAGCACAGTCTATCATGTTTGGTGGGGCCTCAAGGATGCTCCTAGGTGAACTGACCAAATGCTTTGCCCAACACTTTCAGATGCAGTTGAAATGCATCACACTGCTCTACCTGCAAGCTACACATCACTCAGACCTGGTTGTTCTTCTGATGATAAGGGATTTAATATGTATACATTTGTTCCTTGGTGTGTGCAGGGTATTGGTTCCAGGAATCCTACAGATAGCAAAATTCATGATGTTCAAGTCCCTTATTTAAAATGGCACAGTCTTTTCATATGACCAGCACACATTCTCCTAAATACTTTAAATCATCTCTATATTAGTTATGGTACCTAATACAATGTTAAATAAATTGATGTATCATATTGTTTAGGGAATGATTACAAAAAAAAAAAAAAAGTACATGTTAGGTACGGAGACATTTTTTTTCCTGAATGTTTTTGATCTACCGTTGGGCGAATTTATGGATGGGGAACCCTCAGATACAAAAAGATGACAGTATTCTGGAAATCTGAAATTTATTGTTAAATTTATTGTATTACCTTCTGTAATCCTCCTTGCAACAACTTCCTAAATTATCAAGTCTACCTTGTAAAATGAGGCATTGAGTGATTAAGTGACTTACAGGAGTTTGCACAGCTAGGTATTGACAGATCTGAGGTTTGAACTGAGCCTGGGTCAAATGTAGATTTTACAAAGAACTGCCTGCTGTGCAGTTTTAGCATTTCTCTGTCCACTTTGTCAAGGCAGGCTGTGCTATTTCACAGAGCATTGTGCTTTTCCCTTTGGAAAGCTCAGCATTTGAATGGCTGATCTAGGGATTCTTGCCTCTGGTTTCCAAGGGGATGTTTCTCAACTTGAACACTTGAGTCTGCATTTGTGCTCAGTGGGGAAGGAAGTGTAATGATATTAAATGAAGGCAACACTGACTGTGAAATCAGTTATTTTTCAAATCTCAGGGTTATTGAATTAATAAATTAGTCTTAGAAGGCTGTGTATCATTCTTGGAATCCTGAGAAGGGAAATTGAATATTAACCCAGTTCACATTCATAATGCACAATTTATAGCCACAAGCAGACAGAGCCATATGGTGGAGACATTCTTTCATTCTTTCAGATTATTTTACATTGGGTGATCCTTATACAGCCGGTCTCCTAAGTGACTTATCCTGTGTGATCAAAATCGTGAAACATCTGTTGATAATAACTTTGAGAACAAATTGGTACTTCCCAAACCTGTTTGAATTATACCAAAAAAAAAAATGTCTACTTTAATAATGAATACAAAGTGTGCAGATAGCATTTGAAACACACACGCAAACTTGTTCATTATCACCTCAAAATTACACTGGCTAGCACTGCTGAAATCTCATTCAGAGAAAACTCAGCTCCTTTATGAAAATGTGGGACTATTTTTTCTTTTCAATTGTAGAAACATGGTTGCTAGTTCTTAAAAATCCAGAAAAGGAGATACTTTTGCTGTTACATATGAAGCATGTCAAAGCTGAATAGTTTCAAAACCTCAGGAGAAAGTTGAGCCTTCTTAACATTTATAAGCCACTACTGAATTGCCAGGTCCCAGTTCACCACAGAATTTTCTGGCCATCTGGTAAGCTGCCACAGACTACACGGTTGCAGCCAAAGACATACTCTACACCAGAAAGTCTGTGATTCTCATCACAAACTCCCTTTTGACTGGCTTGGCACCATGGATGAGCCTGTGGAATACTTTGTAGTATTTTTATTTCTGCTGTGGCTCCTCCTTTCAGTTGTGTATTCATCATGAGGTCCCCCTGGGCAGTAAGGATTCCAAAAGAAAAATGCAGTGAGATATTTCCATCTCCTGCTCTGGATGAGTGGAGTAAGCATAATAGATCTTTTTACTCCCCACTATTTTAATCTTTCATTTTATTGAGCCCAAATGAAAGTGCACTAAGTTTTAAAAAGTGCTATTGCCCACTTCCCATGCCACGTGGAAGACTCAGGAGACTTGGCCTTGACTATACACACAAATTAACTTTTAGCCAACTGCAGAGTTCCTGACCCAGGGTTTCCTGTCATGTGTTAGTGACAAATCTCTGTTCTAGTCAGTTGCCCCCTATTTATTTTTTCCCTTACTTGCTTACTATTAATTTTTTTCTACTCTGCAAAGCCATATCTTTCACTTCTTTAGAAAATCATCTACTAAATGGACTGAATAGTTTTAATTTGTCACTTCCTTATAACACAGTTATAATGATTATAGTAATGATAGCTTCAAAGTAGTCGAGATATGCTGGAGCCTCCTCACACCAATTTTATTTAAACTCTACAACAAACTAGCAATTAGGTTTTTATTATCCTCATTTAAAAATATTAGAAAACTGAAGGTTGTAAGAGTTAAGTAAGCTAAATTTCAAGGATCCTGAACTCAGTCCTATTTTGATTTTTCCATACCCTATTTCTTACTATAAATGGTAGTTTTTACTAATTCCGTATACAGATGAAAAAGCTGAGGTTTAGAAAGTTAAGTATCTTACCCAGTGTATTGGGCTTATGTGAAAATACCAGGTATAGAGAAAAATCGTGCAATTATGTCAATCTAGAGTACTCTTCCTTCTTGCTTATTCTCCCCTTAGCATCACCATCTGTTTAACCAGAAAGCAAACCTCACTGATCACATGCAGTTAGCCACTGAATTCTGTCAATTGCATGTTTCTAATCTCTTTCCTGTCCCACCTACTTTTCCCAGGTGGACAATGCACTTCAGGCTATCATCAGGTCTCATCAGGATTACATCAACCAGCTAACTAGAAATCCAGCCCAGTGTATAACACACTTAACCAAAATAAAACATGACTGCGATACTCATAACTCCACATTGATTTTTAGGGGAAAAATCCGCCTTCTGGGTGTAGTACCTAAGGCATAATGTAGTCTACTCTCACTTCCAGCTCATTCCTTACCACTACCTTGTATCCATACTCCAGGCACATGGCATTATTTGGAATTCTCCAAACTCATGGGGTTCTCTGTTTCTCATTTCTCTTTCTTTCAAATGCTCTTCTCCATCTCTTCACTTTTGCCTAACCAAGGTCTGGTCAATCATTATGTGAAAGCTTAGGTATTAGCTCTTTTGAGAAGGCTTCCCTGACTACCTCTTAATTCTTGGGTGCCTTTCTCTTCTACTGGGCATTTGAAAGTCCTCTGTCAAGACGTGCTAGCTCCTGTCCAGAACTTATAAGTTGACCTCCCTTGGTAGCTTCTTACAATAATATTAATGGCCCCAACTTTCTTCTCATCTATTTGGATAAAGAGAAAAAATATGCCCTAGTTTTAGAACCATTCATAGATACACATTTTCTATCCTACAAGTTTCTGCTGCTTGAGCAACATTCATTCAGTCAGAAAATAAATATTTATTGATCACCTACGATTGTATTCTCTTCTGTTCTAGGCTCAGTGTGTACAGCAGCAGACAGAAAATAAAAATCCGTACCCTTAGATAACCTATCCTAGTCAGAGACACTAAATAAGCTGAATAAATAAGATAATTATACCATACGGTGATAAGTGCTATGGGAAAAAGTAGAATAGATTTTTATTGAAGTTAGCCACTCAAACAGATTTTTAAAATTTGTTTTTCCCCTGAAATGGCAAATGTTATTCAAAATAATCATTGTCTTCACATTTTGCTAGCAGGGAGATGCTGCTATAACTATACTCTGTTGGCTGGACTTCAGACACTATCAGAAAGGGGGAAGGATGAATTAGTAGGTTTGCTTTGACAAAGCATCAGGATATTCTACAGATATAACTGTGGTATAAACTTAAATAAGTCCTGGTCTGGATTAGTGTACACACTCTTACATCAACACACATACACAATCACTGAGGAAACTTTTTATGATAAGACTACAAGTTATAGAATTCTATTTTTTTTTTCTGGACAGAAGCCACCTTCAAATATTACTGGAAACTTGACCTATCTCCCTATTGACTGGGTAATTGGTTATTAACAAGGTCTAAACAAAAATTCATAAATGCTGGTAATAATAGGAGGATAAAGGAGCCCCTATGTACTATTGATGGGAATTTAAATTAGTACAGCAACTATGCAAAACAGTTTGGAAGCTCCTCAAAAAACTAAAAATAGAACTACCATATGATCCAGCTATCCCACTCCTGGAAATACATCTTAAGGTAATGAAGTCAGCATACAAAGGGATACCTACATACCCATGTTTATTGCTGCAGTATTCACAATAGCCAAGGTATGGAATAAGCCTTGGTACTTATCAAGAAATTAATGGATAAAAAAATGTGGTTCATATACACAATGAAGTATTATTCAGCCATAAAGAAGACTGAAATCATGTCATTTGCAGGAAAATAGATGGAAACCAGAGACCATCATGTGAAGCAAAATAAACCAGACACAGAAAGACAGGTGTCACATGTATTCTCTCATACGTGGAATCTAGAGTAGTTAAAGAAAAAAACAAAAAGCACCTGAAAGTAGTAGAACTACTACTAAGGAAGGGGGAGGGGCCTGGGAGGAGGAGCAGAGTGAGGAAGTTAAGCACAGTGAAACTCGTTAATTTGTACAACTAATAGGTGTTAATAATTTTAAGGAGTAAAAAGCAATGTTTTGTGCTCTGATGGGTGTTCAGAAGATGAGATGCCAAGCTGTGAATATGAATGTGCTTCTGAGCATTGTCAAGATCAGAATCAAGATACTGACCACTCCTATGCATGTCCTTTGAGTCCCCATAACTTCCTAGGTTTTGAGAAACAGCACTTCCCAGCTGACATTGAAATTGGCTGCCCCCCCCCCCCCCCCC